>NW_012148750.1:10084-10673 GCF_000956105.1 Propithecus coquereli
TTTATTTGGGCTCTTTCTCCTTTTTTGATGTAGGCATTTATTGCTTCAGATTTCCCTCTTAGATTTCTTTTGCTGTATTCCATGAGTTTTGGTATGCTATGTATGTTACCATTTTTGTTTGTGTCAACGTAGTTAAAATTTTTCCTTTTAATTTCTTCTTTGACCCATTTGTGTTTGGGAGCATTTTGTTTAATTTCCATGTATTTATGAAATTTCTGAAATCCCTCCTATTATTGATATCTAGTTTCATACCATTGTGGTTAGAGAAGATACTTGATATGATTTCAGTTTTCTTAAATTTGTTATGACTTGTTTTGTGGCCCAACATATGATCTATCCTGGAAAATGTACTGTGTACACATAAGAAGAATGTGTATTCTACTGTTGAATGGAATGTTCTGAATATGTCTGTTAATTTGGTCTAAAGTGTAGTTCAATTCCAATGTTTTTTTTATTGATTTTCTGTCTGGGTGATCTGTACTTTGTTGAAAGTGGGGTATCGGAGTCCCCTGCTATTACTGCAGTCTATCTCTCTTTTCAGATCTTTTAATGTTTCTTTTATGTATTTAGGTAATCTGATGTTGGTGCA
>NW_012148750.1:16807-17642 GCF_000956105.1 Propithecus coquereli
AATACTTAATGTTCATAAAACCATTTTCTTTTAAAGTTGGATTCTTTATTTTTTGGAAAATGAAGTGCTAAGGCATAAAATAAAAGCATAGATAAGTTCCTTCCTACCATCTAAAGCATCTGAATATTGATCTCTAGATTTAATACAGTGGTTTGGTTTACATTTACTTTGATATTAAGCCTTGTCCTGGAAAATTAATAGATAAAGAGCAAATATAGATTTGATATGTTTTTATTCACATCCAAAGTATCTCAGCTGAAAGTGATTTACAGGATTTTAAAATCATTTCAATAAGTTCTTTTTCATCATCCTACTTTTTTTTTGGCACCAGCCAACTGTGTATTAATGTCCTTTGGCATGATAAAAATGAAACAGTCTGCCCACTGGTAACAGTTCCTGAGCCACATGGATCTGCAATATCTCCACTTCTGAAACTCTCTTGTTGCCATTGAAGCTTTCACTATTCATCTGACCATGGCACAACCCTATTTTTTACCTCTACCTTAGCTGGAAAACTCAATTCTCCCATGGATTGCAAAGGAAATTTCCATTGACTGCAATTAGTATATTCTTTCCACTCTGAATACTAAGCAATTACATATTTATATGGCTTTTACCATTTTGTACTCTAATCTGTTCTCAGATTCAGAAAAACTGGGATTTCTTTCCATGTCAATTATTCTTTCAGAAATAAAAAGAACTATTCCATTTATGTAGTGCCTTTGTTTTGCCTATTTAAAGGATTTCACAAATATTATGGCAAAGATATTTTTCATGTTTTTATGACTTTTGTTAAAGCTTATGCAATACATGTTAAATCACTCAGATTGTGACA
>NW_012148751.1:0-2151 GCF_000956105.1 Propithecus coquereli
ACAGTGATCTAGCACCTCTTATACTTTCCTGGATTAAACTTAAGCCCATTATCCAAAGTGAGGCACCACAAGAGCAGAAGAATGGGATCCATTTGTACTCGCTACCTGGGCGTTTTGAACTCCTGTGTTCAGCAGCCAACAAACAAGAAGACTCTATCTGCTCTAGCAAAGACACTGCAGCTGGTATTGCAGCTGTACTTGAGGATACTACTCAATTGAGCTTGCAGTAGTCTGTAGTCATCATTGAGGCTCTGTTTAGTCCTGGAGGGTCCACACTAGAGCATTAATTGGACCACTAGCTCAGGTATGGCAGTAGTTTCAAGGATTCCACTAGACTTTTTCCATGTGATAGTTTTTCCTACAGACCACAGACCCACTGTGGGGGTTATGCTAATTGTCAAGGATATCAATTCCAATCTTACATTTATGAATTGGTGAAATGACTGAAATAAACTGGATCTTGTCCAGGATTCCATTTATTACCTGAATCCCATGTGTCTTCACTTTAATTTGGCGGCCCTGATGATGTCTTCTTAGGTCTCAGAGTTTCAATATCAGCTCACATCCTGTGTGTAAAATTTTAGAAATGTCTGAGTATATTACACCATCTCCTGGAATCCTTGCCAGCTGTCAGATCCTGGATCTCAGGAGAGTGCTCCCAAATCAATAAACCCACCCTTGTCAAATTGCATGTTCTTTGCCACCTTGAGGATCCAGTTCCATAAACACTTGCAAGCCAAGCTTTGCAGGTCTTAGGCATGTGGTCTCTTTCCTCCCATATTGGCCTCAGCATGCTTCCAGTTGGGTTATGCTGTGATTTAACCCTTAGATATAGGCCCAGTGGAGGGAAAATCCAAAAGAATGCATTAGTTGCCTTGTGGGAGAGATGCCTGCCATTGTCTTCCTGCTTGGAATGGGGAATGCGAACTCTTATTATAGAAAGATGAAACACTTCTGTAAATACAGAATATTCAGAAAAGTCTGGACAGTCAAAATGTTTGGAGGCATCTGCCCAGATATCTCCATTTGGGTTTTTCTGCTCTAGGTCCTGAGCTTGGCATAACAGACCTGACTTAATTGGGAGTTTAACTTTCTTTAAAGTTCGGACAGTGGTCTTATTAAGTCCTCAACTTAGATTTATCAATACTGTCATGGCAGGAGATGAGAGCTCAATTGTATGGCAAACAACAAGACCCTCTGGCATTGGACTGCTCTTGGCTTTCAATTAGTTTTTATCAGCTCCCACTTGTTTGTTGTCTTTCTGTAGCACATCAGTTATACTGAGAAATAGTATCCAGTACTGTTATTCTTATAGTTCCTAATTCCTCAATTTCTCTTAAAATCCATCTAATTATTTCCTTCCACCAATAAGCATTCCAATTTACCACTGGTGAACATTTTAACGACTGGACCACTACCTTGTGCCAGAGGCTCTCTGTGCTTTACCTGCTACTATTGATGAGGGTTCTCATTACCAGCCAGGTGTGAGTGATCTGGCTCCAAAATCCCATCTTATCATCTGCGTTCTTGGATCATTCATGGTACCAACTGCCATAGCTAGGGTTCAGAGGAAATAGACAATGGGATTTTCGGTGCAGGGTGCTTATTATAGATTGACACCTGTGAAAGAAAAAGCAGGGTTTGGGAGAGAGAAAAGTCAAATTGTGATGCAGGCCTGACAAAGCCAACCCAGTGGGGAGCTCTGTTTTTACAATCACAGCTTAGCCATGATGAGTCAAAATGGCTATGCCTTTATATCTCTGCCTCATTCAGTCACCATAGGCAGGTTGACCCAGCAAGGGTATGATCTTGGCAAGATGGATTTTTACAGGTAAGGCAGACCCTTGAAGAACTTAAAACTGGAAGCTCTCTGCTGACTGCACTTCCCACAGCTGACCAACAAACTCTTTCTTGAAGGGAACTGGACAGTGCATCTCTATGTCTGTAATATGTTTACACACAGGCAGGACAGACAACATTAGAGTCTCTCTAGCATATTCCATGTTCAGAGTTGAATTAAAGTGCATCATAAAATGCATGCATAAGAGTAAGAATAAGAGTACTTGGTTTTGCCAATTTTCACCTTCTGTTGAAGTATCCACAGTGTCACAGGAACTCAGATTTTCTTTTTGTTTGTTGGTTTGTATGTTT
>NW_012148751.1:12006-13229 GCF_000956105.1 Propithecus coquereli
AGTTTAAGTCTGCTAAGTCTGCTGACAGAATTCCCCCTTTATCTGAGTAGGTCAGCCTTTTCTTTAAGGCCTTTAACAGATGTAGGATCTGATTTACTCAAAGTTTGCTGATTTCAATGTTAACCCCATCTAAAACCTGCTTTCACAGAAATGTCTAGAATAATGTTTGACTGAATATCTGAGTACCATAACCTAGCCATAAAATTAACCATCAGAAGCAGTCACCCTTTTTATTCTATTTATTCTATTTATTTTATTTTATGTTCTTGACTTTTAAAAATATTTCCTTTAGTCTTTTGTTAAATTTTGAAATAATTATAAATATACAGAAAACCTGGAAGTGCCCCAAACAAACAGAATAGGTTGCCTACCTGATATCCCCTCATGCTTGAATACTTTGAGATGAGTTTTGTACAAACAAGGTCATTTTCCTACATAAAGTCAACTCAACTACCAGAATCAGGAAATTAACATTGTTACATTACTATACTCAACCCTCAGACCCCATTCGAGTTTGACAAATAGCTCCATAATATTCTATATAGCAAAGGGATCCTGTTTAGAACACATCACATTCTACTGTCACATGCTTAGTCTGCAGTCTGGAACAGTTTTTTATTATTTCCTGGGTTATTACAATGTTGGCAATTTTGAAGAATGCAAATCAATTATTTTGTAGAATATCCTTTAATTTGGGTTTGTCTAATGTTTCAAAATGATTATATTTAGTTCATGTGTCCTTGGCAGGAACATTACAGGATGGATGCTTGTTCCTCCCATTGCATCCTATCAGGTGGTGCACAATTTTGGTTGGTCTCATCACTATTAATGTTCAATTTGATCAATTAGTTACAGTGGTATCTTCCAGGTTACTCCAATGTAAATTTACTCTTTTCCAACTTATAATTATTAATAGTAGAAGTTTATAGGAAGGTATTTTGGAATTATATAAATAATCTTGTTCCTCATCAAAGTTTCGATTTATTCACTTATTTACTTATGGACTTATGCCTTTCTATTTTATTAAATTTGTTATCATCCATAACTGTCATTATGCATACTTAGATTATTCTCTATTAGGCCAGTGGAAGCCCATTCAATCTGGCCTTCCTGTCATCTTGACATGTTCCCATTATTTTTTAAACACTTCCTTGGTTTCTGGTACAAAATGAAATTCTGGGTTTATCATGTACTTACTCTGCTCCAGTCTTGGAATCATCCAT
>NW_012148751.1:17405-17695 GCF_000956105.1 Propithecus coquereli
CCAGAAATAGAAATTTATATAAATACAAAAAGGAAGCAGTAGACATTTAAACTTTTTTTTTAGTTTTGATTTCTGTACCAGACCTCTGAGACTTTCCTGTCTGTCCCTTCCAGCTGATTTCAATAACCCTGTCTTTTCTCTGGACTTTTGACAAGTGATGAGACTCACTATTCTTGACAACCCTCGAGCCTGGATTTTACTGAACAAAGTACAGCTTTAGCTGAACAAGCGGGTTTCATATTTAGAACTTCCTCTGGTAGTGATACCAGTTTGGGGAACAATCAGAGGGT
>NW_012148751.1:20778-21750 GCF_000956105.1 Propithecus coquereli
GAGTTGGATTGTGAAAATTATGCAATATAGAGGATAGAGATAATAGCAATTAAAGAGAGGAAGAAATATTTGAAATGCACAAAAAAGATATCCAGCATATGAATAATTGCCATTCTCTTATTAAAACAGATGAAACAACACACAACACACATTACATATGGAAAAGAAAAAGTATTCAGGAATATAATACAAGAAATCTTTCCTAAGATGAATAAAGCCATAAATATATAGAATGAAAGAATATTGTGTGATTACAAGGGAAAAACTTCTCAAGAATCTATCACTTCTAAAGAACTATCACTAAAACATAGCCTGATGAAGTTACTGTCAATCCATGGTATGATAATTAACATTATTGTTACCTAGGCAGAACAAAAACATCTAAAAAGCGGAAAAAAAATGCATTGGTTTCACAATTCTCCTCAGCAATATTTCAACAGCAGAATACATTAGAACAACATTTTCAGAGTAATGAGAAGAAAAAAAGTGGATACGTGAATTTCACACGCAGCTAAGTTACTGTTCTTATAAAATGACATAAAAAATTAATGTCTGTAACTTAAGAACTCAGAGAAAAATTGCACTCAGTTGGATTGATTGGATAAATATTTTCTTGAAATATTGTCCATCAGAAGTAGTAGGAGGAGGAAGATGTGGAGGAGAAAATTCAAAATGAATAACCCAGAAATTTGGAAGCTGAACTATACAAGAAATAGTAGAGATCATTGAATGTAGGAAAACAGAGAAATGAGACTTTAGAATGTACATTAAGTGGCTTGCAGAGCATAATGCAAATGATATGAACTTTGGCAATGCAAAATATTATTATAGCTAATCAAAATTAAGGAAAGTAAGACATGATAGGTAGGAGACATTTCAAGTATAATAATATCCTTAGTTTTTAGGGCAGAATATGAACAGCTATTGTTGAAGTTGCTAAATTAGTAAATACGATTTAGAAATGTTATTTTA
>NW_012148751.1:23305-23627 GCF_000956105.1 Propithecus coquereli
ATGCACATTAGACTCCAAAGCAATAAATTTAAGCAACAAATTAATGGAACTGGACTGAAATGAAGAGTCTAGGAAGAACATTATGGTCCGAGCATACTCCTTTAATGATTGTTCTTTTCATAATGGGGAAAATCAGATCTAAGAAGTAAAAATGCAAAACTATCTGCAGTCTCAGAAGCCTCTGGCATTGCCGGTGCTGCTTTGTATGTCTCTGTTGAACTTCCATTATCAGTATTTCATCCATTTGCTCTCCTCTCATTTAATAAATATCTTGTTAGTTCTTTTTTTTTTTTTACATTTTTTTTATTTCAGCATATTATGG
>NW_012148751.1:26462-26798 GCF_000956105.1 Propithecus coquereli
AGTGGGTGAAAGGTACATGAGACCTCCCTGCACATTTTTTACAACTTCCTATGAATCTATAATTACTTAAAAATAAAAGTTAAAAAAAGAGTTTGCAATATTTAATAATAATCAGAGATTACTTGTTAAGGTTTCTAATTGAACACATACTTTTAATTTCTAATTTCTAATCTTCCAAAAAACCACTAAAGCTACTGGAAAGATTTTTCCCCCTAGGAATCAAATTAAAAAGTGCAGGGAGAACAGGAGAGAAAACAAATTAATGGTATTTTTGGTACCTGGGAAGCAGACCAACCAGTTCTAATGGGCTTAGTATATCAAAGAAAGCCAATCCCA
>NW_012148752.1:0-762 GCF_000956105.1 Propithecus coquereli
CTTCTCAAACCATCAATGTACTGTGCATTCATTAGCCACATCCTTCCCATACCCTTTGTTGATGTTTCAAGCTGTCTGGACTGCATTGGTTCCACTATGGAACGCATATTCAGAAATAACATGAATTTTTGACTTATCCATGGTTTCACAAAAAATTGCTCTAAAAAATGTTTGAAAGATAATCATAGGCCAAAATGTGTGTTTGAAAGAATGAGAGTGTACCTTAACAATAAATTTAAAAAAAGAAACAAGAAGTGTGAAAGTGAAATGTCAGAGATACCAGCTGTCAAACTTAGCACTTATGGAAATCAAACATTCCATACTTAATAACCTAATATTAAATGTAGTGATTTTTTGGTGGATTCTGGGTTTTCCAAATAGACAATCTTATGATCTGCAAATAATAATAATTTTGGATGCACCTTCCCAATATTTACTCTTCTATTTTTATTATATTTGCTATGATGTATAACAGGCATTTTAGCATGTTATACTTCATCCCCCATCCATTCAATGAGTTGCTAAATCTTGCCAAGTCTGGCTCTAAAATATCTCTCTCCTATTTTCTGTCTGCTCTAATTCGGTCACTCATCAAAACTAACTGAACTTTATGACTCATATGCATTTCTCTGTCTGGGGAGAATTCATTGACAGCAGGCCACACTCCAGGAAATGTTAAAGGAAATTATTTGGGCAGAAGGAAACTGATACCTGAAGGAAATTTGTATCTTTACAAAGAAATGAAGATTACTTGAAATGGTA
>NW_012148752.1:4382-4785 GCF_000956105.1 Propithecus coquereli
CTATAAAATAAGAAAGAGACCTTGGAAAAAGGAACATAGAACACAATGGAGAAATATAAATCAAATTGTAAGGTAGTATATTTAAGTCCAGATACATAAGAAACTTTATTAAATGTAAATAAATACTTCCATTAAGTGACAAAAATTATCACGCTGAATAAAAACAGCAGTAGACACAATAGATACATCTTAAATGTAAAAAAAGTTTACAATGTGAATATTAAATAACAGGAAATTATTGTAGGTATACAAATATCAGAAAGAATAGTTTATAAGGCAAGAAGCATCATTGAAGATTAAGGAACATATCAATCCTCCAGAAAGATATTATAAGTCTAAATTTCTCTGCAGTGAATGACAGATTCAAATCACATAAAGCAAAAGTAGACAGCACTAAAAGAGA
>NW_012148752.1:4835-5219 GCF_000956105.1 Propithecus coquereli
AATACTAGAGAAAAACAATGAAACCAAAAACTTGTTTATAGAAAAGGTTAATCTGAAGCTAGATTGATCAAGAAAAATAAAAAGGCAAAAATTACCAATATTAAGAATGGAAGAAGGGAAATCACAACCAATCCTACATGCATTAAAATGATAATATTATGAAAATGTTATGCCAATAAAGTCAAAACCTTAAATGAAGTAGTTAGCTTTTAAAAGGCACAAATGATCAAAACTTATTCTAGAAGGAATAATATAACTTAATAGCTGAAGAAAACAAATTCATAAATAAAAACTTTCCCTTCTTGCATATACAGAACTTCCAGGGACAGATGTTTCATTGGTGAATTCTATTATAATTATACACTTAAAAACCAATAATATCAA
>NW_012148752.1:5269-5666 GCF_000956105.1 Propithecus coquereli
TCAATCCTCCAGAAAGATATTATAAGTCTAAATTTCTCTGCAGTGAATGACAGATTCAAATCACATAAAGCAAAAGTAGACAGCACTAAAAGAGACATAGAAAAATCTTCCACCATAGTAATAGGTGTTTTTCAGTAATTGAAAGCTAAAACAATAAAGTTTTGAAAAATAACATAGGGGAATATCTTCAATGATCTTGGGTAAAGATTTCATATACAGAATGCATAAAGTACGAGCTATTAAAATGATTAAATTTCTACAAAATTAAGAACTTAGCATCATTAAAAGAAACCTTTATGAGAATGGAAACCCAAAGCAAAGAATGAGAGAAAATATTTGCATTACGTATACTCCTTAAAGAACTCATATCCATAATATAAAAAGAACTTTTATAAAT
>NW_012148752.1:7241-7620 GCF_000956105.1 Propithecus coquereli
TCTGAAACTGGGGGATCTTATTTAACGAACCTGGCATATAACCAGCTGAATGAAAAGAGCTCATTTTTTCTTTGATGGTATTGCTGAGTGCAGAAATTATGCAAAGTAAGCAGGAAAAAATCCTGTGTGTATTTCAAAGTATTACACAGATGCTTAAAATAAATTTTTATTCTACATTTAGCTACCTCGAGTATAGCCTGGAGTGTCAATAGCTTTCTATTGGTTATAGTCCCTGAAAATATTCCTTAACTAAGAGTTAAATGAAAGCTCAGCAAAAAGAATCAGCTATTACCTGTCATAGCTACTTCACTTAAACTTTCAAATTTCACAGTTGCCAATGATACCTCATCCAGACTCTCAGGGAATCAGAGCTCAAACA
>NW_012148752.1:11005-11342 GCF_000956105.1 Propithecus coquereli
TATCCAAGTATTGGAAATCACAACGAAACTGAATGAGCACCAGAATTAAAGTTTTGAAGCTGAATTTGAATTCTTGTGCCTTAATAGCTGTGTAATCGCTGGCAAATTATTTAATCTAATGAGGCTCCAATTCCTCATTTCTGGATAATGGTTCAATAATAATTGGGCTGCTGATCTCAAACAGTGGTGCTTAGAAGGATTTAATATTATCATGTAAAAAAAAAAGTGACTGAGAAACCAAATGATTATGAATATTCCTTCATGGCTTTTATTTCCAAATCGAATAACCCATTGTTTCTATATAAATATCACTCTCCAAAACACACCCCAGCAAAGT
>NW_012148753.1:0-459 GCF_000956105.1 Propithecus coquereli
TTGAAAAGATGACAAATGTCACAAACATCACATAATTTTAAGCCCTTCTTGGAGCCTTGTAAGGGTCTGTAAGGGAGGGAGAAGCCCTGACACTTAAGTTCCTTTTATCATGATTGATTCACTTCCGATGTTACTTATCCTTTCATCTCCTATAATTAATCTCACATTCTTAATTGTAGTATTTGGATTTCCATCTTAAATAACACACTCAGCTTACAATTGCTCATATACTACTGCCTCATCTCCCACTTCCAAACCTTTGACAACATGTTTCTTTAGGTTCAATCTCCCTTCACATCTCTTCAGAAGGTAAATGATTTCTTGAGTCCCTTATATTCAATGCTAATGACTCATTGAGTTTTTATGATTTGATGAAGGTCACTCTAGTAGTTGATGAGAAAGATTGGTCCAGACACTGAGTCATCTCACTCCTACACCATGATTCTGTTCATTAACAAG
>NW_012148753.1:2746-3094 GCF_000956105.1 Propithecus coquereli
GATCTTGTGTCATGTGTACCTAACACACCAGCTTTAGGGAATTTTGAGAAATCTCATGCTAATGACCATCCGTACCTGATAATCCCCCTGGAACAAGAACAAGGAAGCTCACTCATCTGTGTGCTGTGTTTCTTGATCTCCAACCTTGATCACTGCCATGCCATCTGTAACATATGCCAAAAAAGCATAAGCAGAAATAGAGACTTTCTTGCCTAGGAACATTCTCCCTTATATTACACTGGAGTGTGTCCTCTAATAGTGCTACTGGAATTAGCTCTTCTACCATAAACTTCTTCATGAAAAGGAATTCCAGAGGCCAATTTCTAAAATCAAAACCACCACTCCAAA
>NW_012148753.1:4802-5443 GCF_000956105.1 Propithecus coquereli
AGAGACAGAAACTAACAATACAAGTCACATACTGGGAGAAGGTATTTATAGCCTACATCCTTGACAAAGGATTATATGTAGAATATATAAAGATTCCCCAAAAATATCATTAAAAATACACAAACAACCCAATTAAAGAATAGGCAAAAAGAACAGGCAAAACACAGAGGAGAATAATCCAAGAGCTAATAAAATTAATAAAATATGATCACACTCAACACTGTTGAAGGAGAAGTAAAAGAAAACAACAATGGTAACTAATTCCATATTGGATTTGAAAAAGGAAATGTAGAGAATGAGGATCAAGTATGCACAGAAACAAGAACACTAATTTGTCACTGATGAACATAAAAAGAGTATAACACTTCAGACAGCAATTTGGAAAAATTAACTAGTTGAAGAAGAAACAAGACATTCTCCTACATTATTTAACAAGATTGATAATCAATGTAACCCAGAAATTTAACTTATATTGTGGAAGAAACTCCTGCACATGTGCACAAAAAGACTATATCAAAAAATTAATTATAGCAATGTTTGAAATAGTAAAAATAAAACAATATAAAACTATACATGTCCTAAATAACCAGTAAATGTTTAAATTAAACTGTAGTAGAGAAATACAATAATAGAACTGTACC
>NW_012148753.1:6494-7507 GCF_000956105.1 Propithecus coquereli
TAGTTTAAGATGCTCAAATTAATTAAAAAAGAAATACCAATGACAAAGACCAAAATGAGAGAAAATATTATACACCATTTAAAATTCCAACAGTGTTAAACATTTTACAGCCCCAACACCATGGCTCTAAAAGTTGTTAAAATTTTAATCCTAAAACAAATAGCAAGAAATAGTAGTTTAGAAACTTCATTTGATTTGTAGTTAAATTCCCCAGATCTTTTGTCTTCATTTTTTTTCAACAGAACAAAGACTAATCTTATTAGTAGACAAGTAGGCAATTAGTAGACAGCAAAAGATCATTCTCTGCCCAGTATTTGTTCAAGAATGTTCACTAAATGTTACTGGGAAATAAATTTTAAGATTTTGGAAGATTAGGATCCCTCAAGTACCTGATTCCCTGAGTTCTTTCAGAAAATCATTGTAGGTTGTTTTCAGACTGAAAGATTGGTTTGGGAAATTTTGATTTCTAGAATAATCTAGCTGCATTTTTTATTTTAGGAGATGGCACACTGTAATATTATTAACAGGAGTGTTTTAAAGCCAATTCTTTGAGCATTACCTTATCATTGCACAAAGATAATTATTGCTAACTCTCAGCATTCTGAAACACAACGTTCTCCTACATTAATTAACAAGATAGGCCAACTTGTTCAGAAAGACTTTTCAAAAATAATTTTTTTTTCCCAAACAAATAACCAGAGAAGTCCTCAGAAAATATACTGTGATGTTTTTTCCATTTAATATTGGTTACATAAGTGAGTACTTTCAGAACAGCACTTGGCTTATGAGCATCAGAAAATCCACGATTGGTCAATATGCTTTAAATGAATAAATCCAGAGAACAGAAAGCTAGAGGAAATTTGAAAATACTCTTGTTTTCCCAAAGTCAACATAATCAGACTCTATGCCATCGAGTGTTGCAGAAGTGTTAAAATTTCAGACCCTGGTAAGTCTGAAAAACTTGTTATATGTTAATTTGCCTGATTTGATCAGTCCATAATGTGTACATGTAT
>NW_012148753.1:7557-8320 GCF_000956105.1 Propithecus coquereli
TTCCACATAGTACTTGCTGTTTTGAGTCGAGATTTTAATTTGTAATTTAAAACTCCTCTGTTTTGTGCCCTCACCATCTCTCAACCACAGAGTAAAAGTAAACACAATATTTTGGACCTTCTGGGCTAGAAAAGAACTGGCAGAGAAAAATCTCCTTCTCACACTCAGCCACTGAACAGGAAGACGGTACCATATTTTCTAGATTGGAGGGGTTTCTCTGTCTGTAACAATCCTGTCCTCCCACCCCAGAGATCTGAATTTAAATTCAAAGCAAGTAACACTGAAGAAAAAACACCTAGAGTAAATTTATGTAAATTTATGAGCAGTTAAGCTCAAAGTTGTGAAAACATGCGCCCAGAGGAAAGTTTCCATTTTGTACATTATTTTGAATCAAAAGTGATATTACTAAATATTGATGCTATCTTAAATGTACATGGTTCTTTACAAATAGTAGAGTATAACCACATGCGTCATTGTATTTGGGACCCTGTGAGGAGTGATATGTTAATAAGCATCCAACTTTTGTAATTGAACATGAATTTTTATCACTCATTTCTTCTTATATTGCTTAAATCCTTGCTTTATTAAGCACTGTGCTAGACACTGAGTATGCAGAAAAAAACCTCATTATGTTAAGGGACACAATAGATGTGTGCACCGAGTGGTATGGAACACATAAGAGAACTGAACCTCTTCTTTATCAGATTAAAAAGTATCTACTTTCACGAGGTAATAACAATTGTACTATGAATTTTCCAAATTT
>NW_012148753.1:20070-22223 GCF_000956105.1 Propithecus coquereli
GACAAAACAAAAATACTTGTGTAATTTCAATATTATCATATGCTACATCTAAGCACCAAAGAAAATATGTATTAGTGAATATACTATATCTTATGAATAGCGGTTTTTAAATCAATTTTGTGGCCAGGCACAGTGGCTCACACCTCTAATCCAAACACTTTGGAAGGCCACGGTGGGAGGATTGCGTGAGGTCAGGAGTTCCTGAGCAGCCTGAGCAACATAGTGAGATCCCATCTCTATAAAATATTAAAAAATTAGCTGGGCATGGTGGCTCATGTCTCTAGTCCCAGCTACTCCAGGATAAGGCAGGAGGATCAACTGAGCCCAGGAGTTTGAGGTTATAGTGAGCTATGATCATGGCACTGCACTCTAGCATGGATGACAGCGAGATCATGTCCCCAAAACATTTTTTTTGTTTATTTTTCATAATAAAGTTATCACAGAATGAAAATATATTGCATAGTTTAGTCATGTCATTAGTTGGGCTAAAAAAGAAGACAGATTATTTATACAAATATTAATGATTATGAAGTACCAAGGATAATGGAAAAGTCCCCAAAGAACAGTTCAATTAAATTTATTTTTTCATCTCATATTTAATATTTCAGTTCACACTTGTCTTTTCTAATCTAACATAAATAATATTAAGATTAAAATGCTATGTGTGATTCAAAGACTGTATAAAACCCTATCCATACTCACACCATACTGCATGAGATTTTTCCAAGTTGGCCTGCCATGTGACTGAGATGGCCATTGGCATGGGAAATGTGACAAGTTAAAAATACATCAAATTACATTGGCATTTTGGCTTTGTGGAAAGATACCTTCCAAATGTCAGATATTGCATATGCTGTCAAAGTAGTTTTACTTAAAGTACATAGAATTTCTTTTTCCTGATATATTTCAGAAATAATTACCACCAAGAAAATTTTCCAGGACTAACACATTCATAAATGCATGGCTTCATTTATGCAATGATGTAAAACTTTTCTTTTTTCTTCATTTTAGCTTATATAAGACAATTATAAAATCGGAAGCATGAGAACTAAATCTAAAGGGTTTGCCTGATACTTCATAAAAGGCAATTAAAAATAAATTTATTCCATTTAGCAGTACTTAGGGTCTAAACCAAAATGACTGATACGAAATTAGATGTTACAAAATTAGAAAATAGGGTCAGTTTATAGGTCTGGCCTTAATAACAAATTGTTTAGATACTAATCTCATTGATGACAGAACAGGCAGAGGGGTGGGGTCATTCACTATGTGTGATAAAGAAAATTGTTTTATTGGGAGATACTGATATAATCCTATAATGACACTGGAAATAAAATAGCTTAAACTTAGTGTACTTTCCAAAATAAATGTCAGTTTTCCTTACATAAAATATAAGTAGGAAGAAAAATACTATTCCAATTCAAAATTGACTATGAAGTGTTCTCTTTTGTACTTCTTGACATAATATGGGATTGTAACAGACATACTCCATCATGTTCACTAATGGGCCATTTCCTGTGTAATCCCCACCCTTTGAGTGCAGGCAGAACTTGTGACTTGCTTCTAATCAATAGGGCCTGGCAAAGGTGATGGACAGCCACTGCCATGATTCTTTACATAAGACTCCATCTCAGCAGACTAGAATGAGGGATTCTCCTGTTGGCCTTCAAGAAGAAAGTTGCCATGTGTCAGAGGGCCTGGGAGAGGGCCTCAGGGTGAGGAACTAAGTGGCTCCTGGCTGACAGTCAGTAAGACAACAACGAATGCAGTTCCAAAACTACAAGAAACTGAATTCTACCAACAATTGCATGAGCTTGGAAGAGGACTCTCAAGCTCCAGAAAGAAGTATAGCCCAGCTAAATGCACAGATTACAGTCTTGTCAGATCGGGACCAGGGGACCCCGTGATGTCATGCCTGCATACTTGACCCATGAAAACTATGAGATGTTGAATGTGTGCTCTTTTAAGCTACTAATTTGTTTTGCAGTAATAGAAAACTAATACAAGAATGAAAGTTATATTCAGAGTTTTCTGTGCACACAGTCTATATGGACATTAATTTGGTAACAAAGCTTGCGAGAAATTTGTGTTAGGTAGTTATAACAGTAACTGAACAGTGATAGATAAGAACAGTAGGAATGCAAGGAAAAAGA
>NW_012148753.1:22273-24415 GCF_000956105.1 Propithecus coquereli
AGTCAGTAAAAAGTGTTGATTGTTTCTTAAACAAGATATTCTAGTAGCTAGCCAACTGCCAAAAGGACAATGCAATTGAAAATAAAATGAATGTATTTGTAGACATATCTTTTTTTTTTTTACAATACTATAGTAAAATTTCACAATTAACCATAAGGAGAGAAGTTTACCTAGACAATAAAGGATGAGAAAATTTGCATATTACATTAAAATATGTTTAATATGAGTACATTCATTTTACTTGACTTTAAAATTCCTTATTCTTACCTTCCATAAGTTTCCCTGTCTGTTCTGCACTTCCCCCAGGAAGAATCTTGGCTATATAGGCTCCAATTTCTCCGCCATGTCCAGGAATTTCTTTACCACCAACAATTCTAATTCCTAATCCATTACCTATATTGAAAGATTAGCAAATTATTAGTAGTAATTTAAGAAGGGACAATAGTTATTGCAAGTTATAGGGTGCATAAAAAGAAGGTCTGGTACCCAGAAGCTAGATATAACATGACTATTAGAAATGGATACCAACACCAAAAGTACATCATTCTGATTTTAATAACAGTTCTCTGAGATATCGGCAGACTCTCTAATAATTAACTGGATATTAAAAACAATTTTTGTAATTCAGCCATATTCAGTCTATAATAAGGCCTTGCAAATTTTGGCCAGATATTTTGTCAAAATATTATAAAAGGATGTTCTCAGAGCATATAATTCACTTATAGAATTAAGGAGCATTTTACTTACAAAAATGCAGTAATAGCTATCATAAATTGACAATGTATAATCCAAACATACAAATGATTGCTATGATAAAGAGAAAACATGATCATAACCTGTAAGTTCTTATTCATTTTTCAGCTTTAAGTCATTAACTAATATTGTTTGTATATTAACATCGCACTTACTATAAGGCACAATAAAATTATTCTTGACTGATGAACAACTTCGTAAACTGTTCCTTATTCCACAGTACAGACTTTTCTGTAATTAGCCATATGGATAAATGATAGAGAATAATTATTATGAGAAGCCTAATTGAGATAAATATGAATAGTTTTAGTTTGTGCGTTCTTTTAAACAGCTAAATATTAGCACATGTATACAGCACTGAGGATATCAAAACATAGAAAAGATATACCAGAAGTACCTATGCTGTTCATCATTGACTGAAATGTTGTTATGTGGTGCATGACTGTACTTCAGTGCATAGTGGTTTTAAGACTTTGGCTTTGATAATTTTGAAAGGTAAGAAACATATACTAATAATGACAAATAATGAAATATTTTTATAGCTCTTTTAAAGCAATGTTTGCCAACTCAGAGTAACTTTGCCCCTCAGGAGATATTTATCAATGTCTAGAGACATTTTTGGTTATCAATCTTTCTAATTTTTATGATTTAATAATTCTATATTATGCTATAGTCCCACTATTGACATTTTGGGCTAGAAAATTCTTTATTGAAAAATCCTATGCGTTATAGGGTTTTTAGCAGTATCCCTGGCCTCTACCCACTAGACACTAGGATGCTACTCCCTCTGAAGGACAGATGCTGCTAAAAATCCTACAACACACAGGACATCTTCCGACAATAAAGAATTTTCTAGCCCAAAATGTCAGTAGTGCCAAGGTTGAGAAAGCCTGTTTTAATGAAAGCAATGTATTTTAATTATTTTAAATCTAATGGTACTATAGCACAATCTAGCATTTTTAAATCACAAATTTAGAAATTTCTGACTGACATTGTTATAAAAATAAAACAAGGAAATCCATTTGCAGAATTCCTTCTATAGAAACCACTGGGTTACAAAAATGAGGACAGATCCTATATAACACTGATATTTTAGAGACATATTTTTGGGCTTTCAATCTGTCTGAGTATCTTTTAAAGTATTCTTTTCCCAACAAGTGCATATATATACAGTACTTAGAATTCACAAACAGACTTAACATTGTTATATCTTATAGAAGTAGGCTAAAAGTGTAGTTGTGAGACTTCAAAATCTATTAATTAAATTGAGTTCACAGGGTAGAGAGACATGCGAACTAATAGTTACTATAGAGAACATAAGTGCTTTACAAAAAAAAGGAAAGTCAAATTTATAGCAATTTCACAACATATAAGCACAGCTGTGGTTAA
>NW_012148753.1:27779-28068 GCF_000956105.1 Propithecus coquereli
TGATAGATAAGAACAGTAGGAATGCAAGGAAAAAGAGAATGGGAAAGAATAACATTTTGCCCGTAATAAACAAAGAGGAAGAGTTCAGTTGTGTAATGCTGGGGTTCTGGGATAATGTGTGTAGCAGGTACATGGTATCTAGGCAGCACTAGATATATACTAGAATGAATAATAAATGGATGAATACATAAAAGTCTATTTTTCTCTAAGTGGGGCTAATGCATCAATGATAATGATGTTAAAAATAATATATGTATATTATGTTCTATTTTAGAAAATGCCTCTAAAA
>NW_012148753.1:30379-31291 GCF_000956105.1 Propithecus coquereli
TCTTTTTTTTTAGGTTAAGCTTCTGTTAGAATTCCACTTTGAAGCAAACAAAACAATTTTTTAAAAGACCTCATAAAGGAAGCTCTATTTTCAATGATTTCAAGATGCCAATAATGCCTATCAAATTAAGTTCAGACTTATTATTTGCCTACCTGGCTCACCATGATCTGATCCTAACTTTTTATATACCCTGGTTCCTTTCACATAATCTGCATTATAGCAAAACCAAACCAAACAAAATGCAAATAATCGATTGTCCTTCATATTAAACAAATAATCACTGAGAGGAAATAAACAGAGCTAATTGGGTCTAAGGCTTAAGATTAAGACTCAGTATTACGTACTGTCTCATTTTATGGGGAAATGAGGAGGGCCAAACCACAAGTTGCTCTCCCCACTCTGCTCTGACGGATGAGGTCCCCCAGCCAAACAATTCTCATCATCAAGAGGTCAGGCATAGTTTCTGCTTATCCCTGAGTAGAAGTTTCAGTTTCCTGCCAGTCTGAGGAATTATTCAACCAAGCCAATCATATGTTCCTGCAGGAATCAGGGGCATCCCAACCTTTTGATATTAAAAAGTTTGCCTGCCACAGCTCTCAGCTGTTTACTGTTCCCAAGCACACTCCCCATGTGGCTCTGTTGTATGTGATGTCCTGCTCCCCCAAACTTTGAGTCTATGTGACTAAGAAACTGCTGTTGATCTCATCTCTTCAGTGTCAAGTATAGAGTTAAAATTCTATCATTTTAAATTTCTGTGGTGAACACTGAATGAAAAACAATCTCTTAGTTTGGGAGTGCAAATTGGTAGAACTTTTTCTGCTAAGAAATTTGATAAGATGTCTAAGGAACATCCAAAATGTCCTTCCCCTTTACTCAATAATTTTACTTCTGTGAATATATTTTAAGGAAATA
>NW_012148753.1:35073-36038 GCF_000956105.1 Propithecus coquereli
CAATGGAATATATTCAGCAGTAAAAAGGAGCAAACCACTGATACATGCTACAACACAAACTAACCTAAAAAATGCTCATAAAGTGAAAGAAGCCAAATGGAAAGATTCCATTTATATGAGATGCTTAGAAAAGGCAAAGTAAATGAGTAGTTGTTGCTGGGCAAGGGACTCTGGAAGCAGAGGTTGCGAAGCAGGCTCTAGGGAATTTTTTGTAGTGTTGGAAATTTCTAAAACAAGATTCTAGTGATGGTTGTACAACTCCATAATTTTATTAAAGTCATTGGATTGTACACTAACAATGGATATTTATTATTGTACCTCAATAAAGCTGTTAAAATAATAATAATGATAATCATCATCATAATTTTGAAGAGCTGCCCACATATGGTATTGCTACCAACTAGGATCCAATAAGCTCTGTTATAATTTGTCTCCTGTTTTTGAAAACTCATAAAGACAGTGACTAATGCAGAATAGAAAATGAGCCACTACTTCCTAAGAAGACACTGCTATCTTCTGAATCTAAACAACATTTATAATGTTCTTCACTATTATAATTGCTAATTAGGCTTTCCAGCTTTGCAGATGTAGCCAGTCCATTATGAAACTGTACATAGCAAATGCCTTTTTTAAAATCAGAAGAATTTCTTTGGCTTGTTTCAAACAGCTGTGTTTCTGGAACCATAAGATGGAGTTCTAAATTTAAGAAAAAAAGGAAGACATTTTTTGCGCATTACATTTGTTTTTTTAGTTTTTCTATTCAGTTCTCTGTAAGAGAAGAGGAAATCACATTTGTTGAGTATATAGCAAGTACAAGATTTTGTTAGGTCCACTTGCAATTATGTGAGATACATGGAGTTTGTCTTATTTTACAGATGAACAGACTTACTCTCAAAATTTAAATAAGTGTTCAAGCTGAATTCCAATGAAGGTCTTTATGATAGCAAAACTCATTACTGATTCTC
>NW_012148753.1:37733-40277 GCF_000956105.1 Propithecus coquereli
TGATTTGAATAATGAAATATCTGTCTTATAAAAATTCCATCATCTTTCAAAAGTTCCAAGGTCATGACAGACAAAGGAAGACTGAGGAACAATCAGATTGGTGGAGATGGAGGAGCTATGACAAACTATTAAATGCAAAGTGGGGCCTGAATTGAATCATAGACCAGGGGGGGAAAAAACAGTGGTTTAGTGGGAAACTCACAATTTTCATCAGGTTTAAGATGTTTTAATAGTATCACATCAATGTTAATATTCTGGGTTTGATCACTTTATTGTGGTTAGATGTTGACATTAGAGAAGCTGAGCAAAGAGTGGGCAAAAAAAATGTCTGTATTATTTTCTGAAAGTCCAAAATTATTTCAAAATAAAAAGTTTAAAAATTCTGTCATCAGTTTTGGTTTATAAAAGGACACAAACAAGCAAAACTCCAGTATAATTGACAGTATTCAAATTGAGTAGGTATAGGGAAATTCATTCCTTAGAAGAATTCAAGATAGTTTTTTACTTCCTGTATAAGACTGCTTTATACTCATAAAATCAGTGACCATATTACTTAATAAAGTAATAATTATGGAGAATTGCTAATAGCATGCATATTGAAAAAATTCACTTAATGAAAAGAATGAGGTAAATATGTACCATGCAGTAATCCTCATATTAATGATCATGTCGTTAATGTTTTTATGTTCAAATGTATAGCCTACATATTTTTTGACATTTTCCAACATACAATTTTTCATAGACAAAGTGATGTTTTCTAAAATTTAATGAGCCGTATAAACTGAAGTCCAAACATCTGTGCATACATCAAGCTGACATTAGAATAAAAGATTATTTGATTTGCTTTACCTGAAACTGTGTGATCCTTGGAGTCTCTTGTTATTTTTATCCTTGCATGAGGAAAGATGTAGTGCACAGTCTTCCCATTCATCTGTATAATCTAAGACATACATGTGATAGGGTGAAAAATCAATGTTAAAGACACTTGAAGTGCAATATACAGAATTAGACTTGTTCATTTAAAAGCACATTGATTAAGTCAATGGAAATGTAGTAGAAGGTTCTCAAATGATGGAAGTTTAAGCATCATACACTAATACTATATGATGATAATATTGGTTTCTGAGTTCATTATAGTTTTTACATTTATAACCAATTGCTCTTGCAAAGTGATTTGTTGTATTTGGGAAATTAATGAGTTCATGTAAGAGGTTCTGAAGGATGTTTGTTACTACAGTAGTATATAGTCAATATTAATGACAGTGGATAGACAATGTATATGGAAAATTGTCAGCTTCTGAGTTTGCTCCAGACACCTAGAAATGAAAAGGCATTTTTAATTATCAGCAACTAAGTAGTGCTAAGGGAGAAAAGCTAGAGAAGATACCCTCACTCCACATCTCTATCACCATAATCAGGATGGCTACATATTTACGTTGCTTGATTTTACCATGGAATTGCAAGTCTGCCGAGCACATCTTCTAGAAGTTTCAGTGTATACTGGATGCTGAGACTAATTCTGTTCATTCTAATACTTTCTGAAGCCTATTTTGTATTCAAAAGTTGTGCTATTGATGGTATTATTTCTCACAGACATGCCTTTGGGTAGAAGAAGTACACTTAAAGCTACCGTTGCAATTCTCATTATTGAGACTTGAATATGAAACTACTATAGACTACCTTATCTCTGTTTCCACCTGGTGAAATGAGGTTTCTGATACGAAAGCAAATTAGCAAATACAAACTTGCACTTTATATTTTATGGAACTTTGCTTTCAAAAGTGATTTGTGAAATAATGAAAAATAGAAACAGTAAAATATTTATTCATAACTATATTAACAAGATTTTATTAGTATGGAGTCTTGTATCTATTGCCTTAGGAAAATTTTTGACTTAAGTTACAAATTAAATAAAGTTTAATATAGATAAACATTTCATGCTACCTATTTTAAAAATGTTTAAGAAGTGTTTGTGAATACCAACTCAAAAGATTAAACAATTAAGAACCAAAGAGATGTACATTTTGTAAAGGAAAACTCCTTGGAAAACTTGTGTGATTTTGATGTGCCCTAGTAAGTTCAGATGTACAATTGTTAGAATTCTGGCTATTAAAAGTAAAATAGGTATTGAAAAAATGCCAGCTAAAATTATAGCCTTTAGCCTTTATTCTCTTAAGAAAAGAATAAGCTTAATCAGGCCTTGGATGAATATAAAACACTCCCCAAATAACAGCAGAATCCTATTAAGTTCAGAAATATTATGAGAATCTAGTATTATAAAACAAAAATACTCTTTGCAGGATTATAAAAGTATCAGGGTTAGTGCAATCATTCAATTTAGATAATTCATACTAACTTTGTAAACCACTGAACACCTTATTCATATTCACAACAATAAAAGCTTACGTTTTTCTTCTTTCTCCCTCTCTCCTGCCTCCCGTTCTCTCTTCTCTCTCTATCCCTTTGTTTTTCTATCTGCCTCTCATTCTCTTTTGAGTCTTTCTCTTACCTTCTTACCTCTACCCTCCCACGCGCCCCCCTTAC
>NW_012148753.1:40327-41167 GCF_000956105.1 Propithecus coquereli
CATTTTTCAGAAGAAAAAGAAGCATGCAGAGAGATGACATAGTACATTGCTAGCAAATTTGTTGTTCAAACCAATAATCCTCTTTTCTCATTCTGTAAAATCTATATACAGAGGAAACTGAATTTAGTTTTGAGACTAGAATATTTATAACAAGAAATCAGTAGCACTTATTTTTGTTATTCTTGCATTTTAAAACTTTTTTCTGGTTGAAGTAAAAGAAGTAAAAGGAAAAATAATGTGTTGCAAAAAATAACTAATAAGGTTGAGGGGATAATTCCCCTAATATAGCACAAAAACAATAATACAGCTAGAAAATAGGTACATTGAAACTGGGTCCTGACGATTTAGAAAAAATGATTTGAACATTTTTATTGTACATCATGAAAAAATAATTTTGGCATTGCTGGAAAGTATTATGTTGTTTTGCTTTATGAGCTGGAGGACTGCAATAGTTTTTAGCAAGTAATTATTTCTACAAAAAGAGCACTAGGTTTTAAGATTCACCCCTGGAATTTTCATCAGTACTTAAAATACAGTCTGAACAGCAATAAAACTATGAAAGGTTGAATTATCTGTCTCTGGCAGAAGAAAAATTACCTATTCTTAAAAGGAAAACAACATTAGACTCCTAATCGATTCATTCTCTATGAAAATAAAGAGAGGAAAATTGCTCAAAGCAAAACCTATTCTACATCCACATGTTCCATTTTCTAAAATCTGCAAGGAACATAGCAATTGCACTGAAGAAATATCTCCTTTGTTCTTTGTTATATCAGTACTTTAAAAAAACAGTACATATACCATGTTATATCTACTATCTATACATATATCCATACATAA
>NW_012148753.1:50757-51125 GCF_000956105.1 Propithecus coquereli
TTAATGCAAAAAATCATAAATTTTGAACTTTAAACTTTTGAACTTTATGTAATTGAAGTATATGTTATCTTGTATGTAGAGTCTATTTGGAAAAAACTATAAAGAAAAGCAAATAAATTATTTTCACAAAAGTCAGCATATTTTTGGCTTATTTGGGTGAGGGAGAAGTTATGATCTGAAAGGAACACATGGGGGTTTCTTGGGGCAGGCAACGTTACTTTCCTTGGCCTGTATGATAGTTATCTGGCCATTCACTTTATAACTATTTTAACTCTACGTATTTGCAGATTTGATAACTGCATATACAGTTTTTTCGTTTGTATGTTAGATATGAAAATACAGATATAAAAATGATAAAAATATAAAAA
>NW_012148753.1:52637-53934 GCF_000956105.1 Propithecus coquereli
GTGAGTAGTTTTGCAAACAAAATCTAAAATGAATGCAAAACAACTAACATTTCTGTATAATGGACCCTCTAAAATATAAGTTCCCTTTTCTCCTCCAAATGAAATCTTTCTATCACGGCTGATTTGATTTGGCCATCTTCTTATTTGCTATTTCTTAGCATCTGGGCATACTGTTATTAGAAAGCATTGAATATTACTCAAATCTATTTTACTCAATATTCCATATGGTCTCAGAAGCTCAGTCTCTTCTTGTATAGCAGTGCAGGATTTGTTATACAAACTTAATAATGATCTGTTGGAGGAATGAATCACTTAAATTGCCTGGAAGAAGTATCACACCTCTAATCCAACGTCCAAAAGTCATAGCTGATGGAGTAGGACACTTCTTTAAGTTAATGGAAAAAAAATCATTTGTGAAATTGATTGACAAAGATCCCATTCATTTCAAAATAATAAGACCATTCTAAAACAGAATTGAGTCTTTTATATATATATATATAAATCTAAATCAGATTGCTAAATATAGCACTTACTTGCTCTTGATGTTGACTGAGTGGTCTAGAGTGGACCAATCTTTCCGGCAGTTTTCGGTCCAGACCGTGTCCATTTTCCAAACGAGATTCCCTGGGTTTATCAAACCAATCTGTTTCCTCACGACGCAGATGATAGGCTTTGGAGACCAAGCAAACATCAAACACTTGCAACCACAACTAATACAGATGATCGAAGGCAGCAGACATTCCGTAGTACTGACATGCACTGACTGGGCTTATAAACCATACATGCACTTCAAACACAACTCCTAATGGGACCAGAGGAATTATTTTCATATTATGCTAAAAATAAAATTATGTCAGAAATTTGGTACCATAGAATAACCTGGAAAAATGATGCACACAGATGTTCACGATCACAGAGCAAAATAAAACAAAACACAATCAAATTTCAAATCACAAGAAAGAAGAAATTTAGATAGTGATGGAATAAATAAATGAACAAGTCACCAATCCTCAAGAGTCATTGTGTTTAACCTCATTCCATCAGTTCCCACCTACATACATTCTCTCCCATACTCTCCCCACAAACCACCACTGAAAATCAAAAGTAAATGTGTTCCTTGAGTATGAAAGTTTCTGTCACCGTGCCACTATTACATCAATCCAGTGTCAATATGTGGCTGTTTGCTTTAATTTTTTTTTTTGAAAATATGACATTCAAAAATCAACAAAACATTTATCTCTAAGAGAATTCCAGGTATTATTGCTGGGGATATATGTGCCATGAGCACTTAGTAGTC
>NW_012148753.1:55504-61003 GCF_000956105.1 Propithecus coquereli
AGAGCCAGTTATAAGAAAATGTTAATTGTTTTAACTGCAATTGTCTGATCTTCCACGGAAGAGCCTTTAAAGTCCACTTTAAAAATTAAATTTTATAGAGCAGTAACATTTTCCAAATTAGTTTATATAATTTGATGGAGATTAACATCCCTTTTTAAAAATTGATAATATTTTCTTCAATACCTAAATGTAAAATACAAACAAGTCATTTTTGGATCTAGTATTATTCACAAGCAACAGTTAGATGAATAGTTTAATTCTCATTATCTAATTCTGATCAAATATTTTTTTAAAAAGACTATATATATTGATACTTCTTTGGGGGGCATAGGATGAACATTTTGGAAGAATGTTTTCAACAAAAGATCTGTGGTGGTAGAAATAAATATAACGTTCTTCAAGCTAGAAATATTAAGCAACATAATTTATGTCTACCTAGGTTTCTTACTCAAGCGAAATATTTCAAAATCAATACATCTAAAAACCATCTTATAGTCTATAACATAGCATTTAATTAAATTTGGAAAAAGCATGCAACAAATAATTTGAAAGCAATTAAATTTGTTTTGTTCACATGATAGTAAATAACCTATAGTATGTTATACTGTTCAAGGTTATCTTAATATTATTCAAATACAGATATATATTTGCTAAAAATTCCTCACATTACATGAGTTCATAAATGTCAGAAGTTACATGATTGGGAAAAAATGTTTCTACTTTTTCCCTTAAATACCCAAGAAATTCAAAATTTCAAAAGAAAAATAGACCATGTCTCACTAGAAGAAAAGTTACATGTTTTTGTGATATGAGAGCTAAGAAAATATATAACATTTTACTACATACATCTTTTAAAGGTAATCACTACAATTCACATACATACTATTATACATATAATTCCATTTGTTATAGTTTTCCTTTGTCTAATCCTATATCAATATGTACTTTATGAATAATTTTCTTATCTGCTTAATTTTTAAATACATTTTAATTTCTTTTAAATTTTATTTTAATTGTTTACTCCTTTAGTATCATCTTTATACATTTCATAATTTTGTATGCTGCATGATGTCTCATCATCTACTTTATCAAAACAATTTTTTATAGTCTTCAATGATTATGATTTATATGTCATCCAAACATATAAATGAGAAATAAAACAGTAATTTTTATATAGTATATGTAAACAAATGCTACATATTGGGATATCTAGAAACATGTATATATTCAGCACCATGTTGACAAAATATCTGTGATGAATCAATGAATTTGTCAAATTCTTTCCACATACATGATTATCATGAACACATAGTCTTTAAGTGTTTACTTATGCCATAGACCCTCTAGAGTTTTTCTTTTATTTTATTTTTGTTTATTTTATTATTCTACAGATATGACTGTTGAAGAACCTTCTTACTTCTCTGCAGTAGTTGTTTTATATATGTAAAATGTGCATTGTAAAAAAGGAAAATATTAAAGACTATTTCCGCATACTATCACAATTCTTATTTAACTACAAAGATTCACTGAGAAACAACTGGCTAAATAAAAAAATAAATAAATTGAGTGTTATTTCATTGACCGCTTGTCAATAAAAATTGGTCAATCCAATAGCCTGTAGAGAAGAAAACAAATCAAAAAGTGACTAGCCTATTGGAATTTCACAAAGCAGTTTGTGATCTTCGGATCCTAGTGATTACTTCCGTTCCGTAAAAAAAAACAATCTGGATTTGAATTTCTAAAATCATATCTGTGTCTAGATACAGAAGTAGAAAGAAAATCCTTTTCATAAAAACATATATTTTCCTGTGAGTCCTCAAGAAAGATCTTAGATTTGAAACAGGAGATGTTCATGTTAGCATAGTTCTGTGATGTCTCCAGAGGCATAAAATAATATTTTATTTCTAGAACTCCATCTGCACCTATGTTCAAATGTAAACCAAAGAGGCGGGGAGGAAAGAACCAAGAGTCATGAATCCTCTTGGTATGTGCAAAGCTATTCACACCGTGTACCACTTCCCCCTCATCTAAACAATTAGACTTGAACTAGATAATTTTAAAAAATTCTATGGATTTATTAAACAAAATTACTTTAAACTAGTTTTTATTTAAGTACGTACTTGTATTAAAGCACTTCTTTAATATGAAAAACAAGAAAAACAATTTAGTGCAAAAACATGGGATAATATAAAAAGGAAAGCCAAGGAAAAGGCTAAATGAGCAAATGAGGAAGGCTTGAATTCCACATAGCTAAAGTCAAAAAAGTAATTTACAAATTTTCAATTTTAAATCTAAAGAATGCTTCATACATAGTAATAAGATTATTTATTTTCAGTATCTTATTTAGTACTAAGCTTCCTAGCATGTAATGCAAAATGTACAAATTTGTCACTAACTGTATTCACAATGAAAGAGAGATATATATATGTGAAACATAAATCTTTTATTTAAGGAGAATTATAAAATTCTGCATTATACTAACATCAAGGACTTATCCAAAAGTTTCCCAAAAGAGAACATCCTCTGAACTAATCAACACTGATCTCATAAAAATTCCATAAATAATTCTCTACTACAGAGTCTATCAGCATAGTACTTCATGTCTCTAAACTTTAATAATTTCACAAACTGAAAGAAACTGACCAATAACATTTAAAATGCATTTTAAAAAATGAAAGAAACATACAATGAAAAACTTTCCAACTATGGATTTACAAGATGACCATATTTTATTGACAGAATCATTTGATAATGGTTTTTAAAAAGCCAACACCAAACAAATGAAGCAAACAATCAAGAAATGGAACAATAAAAGAATAAACTGCAACTAAATAAAGAAAAGCATGCTATAAAATCTGTACACAAGATAAAATTTCCATTTATAAGAAATGAAATTGAAGTGAACATGCAAAAGACATACCAAGAAAAGTAGAATACATCTTTGGAGAAGAAAAATTAAGCATGCAGAAAAATAAGAGTATGAGTTTTGAGGGGAACAGGGTATTTTGAGGCCCAATTTACCTTCACTGTCTGACATGGCATGTTGGAAGTCATCCATGATGAATGCTATGTCACGGTCATAGCCTCGAGTCCGTGATTCTTCCCTCATATGTTGCTGAACTTCGGGCAGTGAGTGACTTGATCCAAACTGATCCCTGGTGTCTGCAGATATTGGTGGCAGAGGTCCAGCTGCAGCCCTGGCCATTCCCATTGGCTGACCAACAGGACTGAGTGGGCTTTCTTCTTCAGAATTCTGGGCAACAATTGGTATTCTTCCTCTACTCTGACTAATTGGCAAACTGGTAGGCTTAG
The DNA here is from genome assembly GCF_000956105.1 of Propithecus coquereli. Taxonomy (NCBI): domain Eukaryota; kingdom Metazoa; phylum Chordata; class Mammalia; order Primates; family Indriidae; genus Propithecus; species Propithecus coquereli. Next base: position 58,817 of record NW_012148753.1, read on the forward strand.
TTCTGGCAGAGGGTGATGCATGGCCAAAGGAAACATCTAGAGCTTCAGCCTCTTGAGCTTTCAGTCTTAGGGAAGAGCTAGAAGAATCCCTTTTAATTGATAAATCAAGCCCATAGACAGAGGAAGGTCTTGAGGAAGGTCTTGATCTGCTACCACTACTGTATGGCTTATCTGCTTCATCCTGCAGAGCTGACCGTATGGTATTTCCTAAGGTCCCCAGTCCTGTGGCAAGAGATGATCCCATAAATTTTTGTTGGTCTGTAATATTTTTTCTGAGGCCAAAAGTGATGTCATCTTGAAGAAGCCTTGCCCTGGAAGAAATGCCACCAATAGATGAAGTGCTAGAAGTCATGTAGCTCGAATAATCAGGTTCAAGGTCTCTACTTTCTTGAATAGGTGAAAATTTTGACATTTTAGGGTCAATTAGTGATTTCTTATGCTTTGACTGCTTTTGATAAAGTATGGCTGCTGGTAATTGTTTTGCTGCTTGTTTTTCAAGTGTGAGTCTACTGATGCTATACTTTTCAGATTTTGGAAAATGTCTATAACTAGTATCAGCATGGTAATAATGTGAAAGGCCAGCAAGGTGATCTAAGCTCTCTGTCCCTCTACGAAATTCTTGCTTAATCTGATGTTTCAGAAGCTTTAACTCATAAGGATCCTCCATTGGGTCTTCCTCTGCTTTGACATAACTATGCAATCTGGAAGAAGTCTGCAAAGGTGCTAGAAAATCTGTCACTTCTTGAGACCTACGTGTCTCAGTGGTTCGAAGGAGACGGTCTGTTTTTGACAGATCCTTTTCATGAAGGCTAAATGCAGTGCTTAATGCTGCTGTTCCTTTGGTAATCTCACCAATGTCATCAATTAGGACATAATTTCGTGGAGTATGATGATCGATATCTGCATAGAATGAATCTGCAGATATGCTTGATATTGGACTGCTTGCCATGCTGCTTCTTTCCTCCAAACCTATTCTTAAGTCCAAACTATTGTACTTACTACCAAGATGAGAAACAGCATACGTATTATCGGTAGAAACAGGTGCTATCATCAGGGGTTGGTTGCGAATCACTTCATAGTTTGAAGTTATCTTAGGCTCCAAATATAATGTAGTTTGCCGTGGCTTCTGTTGTATCACCATCATCTGTGAAGGTAACTGATAAGAAGGTTGTGGGGTTGGGGTAGGTTGAGCTTGAGGCGTGAAGGACATTGTTGCCACAGCTTGGAATGTGGGCTGAGTCTGGTAAGGTGAAACTTGCTGATGGAACAAAGTTTGTTGCTGAAAATGGGACTGCTGGGTGTATGGGGTGGGAGCTTGGGTAGGAAGAGCAGGGGAAGAGTATTGGTATTGCGTGTAAGGACTTGTCGGAGGAACCAGTTGAGATTCTGTTTGGGTTTGTGGTGGTATAAACTGGCTGAACTCAGTTTGGGGAGCAGTTCTTGGTCGCTCAATGCCATGCTGACTTTCTATTCGGGTTGGTCTGGTGCTGCTCACTTCGCTGTCAGACATGTAATCGCGATCCTCAGCTACTCCCTGGAGGTAGGCTCGCTCTCTCTTTTCTCTCTCCTTTAATAATGCCTCTTTCCTCCTGTTAATTCCCATTTCCAGGTACCGTAGCTTGGCATCAATCTCCTTTTCTTCTTCATCAAGTTCTGCTTGTTTCTTTCTAAGCTTTGCAGATTCCCTTTCCACAAGATCAAGCTCTCTGTCTATGTCCTGGAGAATCTTGGCTCGTGCCATGGTGTTGGTTCTGCAAATCCTTCTCCTGGTCACTGTGCCCATGGTGCTGTATGTCGACTGAGTACCCGTGGAAGTCTCCTCAGGAGGTGGATTTGGCAGAGTTCTCTTAACTTTTTTCTGCACGCCAGCAGGCGTCATGGTTTGAGAACCTTTTGTCTATAATCAAGTAAACAAAATATAATATTTTATTATCAAGGAAAAAATAAAGACCAAAAAAATTCATAATTTACATTTAATAAAATGATTTCATGTCTGTTTTAGCTATCACAGCATAATAAAATAAAAATTTTATGTATATTTCAAGTATTGATCACAAATGCAATTAATGAAAAAATAATTTCTTCTTTTTTAGTAAATTGGTTGTTTATTATTATAACTCATATAACATTATAAGTGAGTTTTGAAATCAAGCACCAAGCTCATTGTTTATGTAGGCTTATATTTCA
>NW_012148753.1:62358-63861 GCF_000956105.1 Propithecus coquereli
ATGCCATACTTTTAATATCAACTGACCATAATTGAATAGTAATAAAATAAAAATTGATATCTTATAACTTTCTTAATTAAAAATTTTTGCAAAATACTAACAGAGAAAATACTGCCCAGAGAAAACACTATCTATATTTGGTCAAAGTCCTTATGTCTAAAGTGATGAAAGCACAGAGTATTTGTTTTCAATAAAATTATCTGACAGAAAATTCCATATCATAACAAAGATGAATTCTTAAAATTTCAACTTCTAGCTTCTGTTTCCACAAAAATCAAAGGGATTATGTCTTCAGAGAGAAAGTAGTACAGTTTTCAAGCTGAAATGGTTTCCAAAAAAACTAGTCTCCCAATCCCAGGTTAATTAAGGAGGTGATACCATCAGGTGAGTGTTCTAAAAGTATATTGTCAAATGTAAAGATATTCTAATTCCTCCTAAGTGACAACAGGTACATTCCTACAGAGGAGCCTTTATAACATAACATCCTATTAGGACACCCCAAGTAGGTGTGTAGACCTTGTTATAGCGAAAGCCTTCTTATTAACCATTCAAAATACATATTTTCAAATGTGCATTGGTTATGAGAAATATTTTTGAGCAATAATGAGAAATTATTTTGATAAAAAAAAGCAAAACCAAGCAAAAACAATCAAACTTATTTGATTTCTAGGCAGTAGAATTCCATAGAAGTAAATGTTAGAAATCAATTTTATTCACTTGGCAAATCAAGATATCCTTCAATCAAGTCCATCCATTCATTCATTCATCCCTTCAGCAAAAACAGTACTGCCGGATACCATGTGCTGGGCACTGGCATAAAAATGATTATTAACAACTATTGTATTAATAGGCTGCTATCTTTTGGCATCTTGCAATACAAAGAACATCTTTAAAATTGCATGAACGCTTCTAGAAATATAAGAGTATATTTGCCTTCAATATAGATAATCACTTTTTAATATATTCTAATGGGTGACTGCTAGATTCTTATAGTAGCTCAAATATCCTCTTGACTTAGGAAATGGGATTGGGACACATTCCTCACGTATTGGATTAGTAAGGGTGAGCACTGAAGACTATGATGCCTAACAACGATGCATCAAAGGAAGAAGAATATCAAATAAAAATTTTGCATGAATCACTTTTTCCCCTGTGACTGGCTTTGCATCATGGTGCAGTATTTATAGCTAGGTTACTTAGATATGACACATAAGAGCATATAACAAGTATAATGATTGATCACTGTTTGGTCACCTTTTTAATATTTAAACACAAGAGGTAAGAATTTACCTTGCACATAGGTACAATATATAACTATTTGTAATGTGCAATTTGAAAAGAACTTTCAGCTTCGTTAGGACTTGAATTTATTATCATTATTAAGTTCTTTTGACTATAACAATGTTGTCAGAGGTTACTTTTAAGTTGCTGGTAGTGATAAAACATTAGAATACTCAGCAACCATCTCTTCTTTATCCCCTTCTGGACAGAAGTAATAAGGTC
>NW_012148753.1:65336-66399 GCF_000956105.1 Propithecus coquereli
AAATAATTGTGCAAATAGCAGACAAAGGGAAAGAAACAAAGAATCCTAACAACAAAATGGAGGTATAAGGGGGACTGGAGAAATAGCTAATTATAGATTGCAGTACCAAAGAGGCCATTAGGAGGTAATTGGAATAACAAGCAAATAACCTTCAGGATAAATTTTGCTATTCAAAGTTATTTTAAAGAACATTTTTCTCAGGGGATTTCAGATATATCATGCAATGTATACCATTTACATATGACAAAGGAAAGGAATTTTTGCTTGTTCTGAGGTGTTAGGAATACAAGTAAAAATAATAACTGGTAAGGTTATATGGACACACTATCCTAAGTGCTCTAAATATACGTATGTGCATTATCTCATTGTCAAAATACTCTAAACTCAATCTAAGTTTGAGAAAAGCATATCTTTTTTTTCCCAAAAAGTTGAATGAGCTAAAAATACATAGGGACTATTGTTTAAAGTTATAGATGCTAGACCTAAATTATTTATCAATTATTATTTATAATAAATATGGCAAAATTCAATTTATTCAAATAGTTGCTAAGTATAATTCTAGAATACATTGTTTTAGATGCTTAAGGAACAGAGCTAAGAGGCGTGAGATGGAACAAACCTACGTCCTGCCCACAAAGAACTCGTAAATTGGGAAATTTTTTTGGAAATTATTGTATAAAGAGACTACCTCAGTCTTTTGCTAAGTCATTCTTGGTGTCAATATCAAAGACATACTTCTAAACCACTCTACTGCTAGAGTGACTTAGGAATGTATTTTTTTTATTTTACAAATATAGAAAGCCATATTTCCTGTCAGAAATAATTATTTATCATGATAATATCTTGGATTTTAGGTTTGTTCTTTCAGTTAAGCAGGGAAGATCTGTATGGAGGCTCTTTAATTTTACATGATGGAGATATGCATTCTTTTTCAAACAGTGTAATTCCATAAAAATGTATTAATAAAGAAGATATTTGGATATATAACCTCTTAAAAGGTCAACCATATAACATGGTAGAAGATGAGTTAGAAGAGTAGAGAGTATTGGGACCCAGATAAAAA
>NW_012148753.1:75919-76598 GCF_000956105.1 Propithecus coquereli
AGTAATTTAGGTCAATTTGTAGATAATATTTTATTGATTTATATAACAGTGCCCACTTATTCCAAATTTGAGGAGTACTAGGAAAAATACATGTCAGTTAAGAAACTGCTTAGAGAAATAAAAAATAATTAAACTAATTGAAAATAGTTAAAAATGGTGTAACAAAATTAATTGGCACATAAAACAGGAATATTTTAGACACGGGCATTAGAAACAAAAGTGAGAGATTTCTGAAATGGAGCAATCAGAGGCTAGTGGAAGCACAGGTGGCAGAGTCAGGATGCAATTGCTTATCCATGCCACATCCTGTACAGGTGTCATTAAGAGGCAGATTTAGATGCATCTTTTGGTTCATCATTTAGAAAGTTACTGGTGATCCTGGGAAAAGCAATTTCCACAGAACGATTATACTAGGTTAAAGAATAAATTATAGGAGAGAAAGTAAAATCTGTGAGGATGGATTTTTCACAGTTTGGGAACTAAAAGAGACAAGGTAGTGGTTTGGGGGTGAGTGTTCTTAAAGAATATTCTTTAGGGAAGAAAGAATAAGTAAAATGTACTCTGAGCATCAAGAGCAAAGTTGGGGGGAGTGACAGGACATATGAGAGAGAAGAGACAGCAGATGAGGCCTTTATATAATGATATTATTTAACCAGGGATAATACATTATTTTAATACT
>NW_012148753.1:76648-80717 GCF_000956105.1 Propithecus coquereli
ATCCAGAGAATGTTCTAAACAGAGGAAAAATGAAAGAGCAAATAAAATGTACAGAAAAAAACCAAAACAAAACCTGGAAAGCTGTATCTATATTAAAATCTCAATTCATTCACTTTCTTCTTTTACAGATGGAAAAGGCAACCTTGGTTATTACGTACTGGTCAAATTAACTCCAATACCATATGAAATACCAGGGCAAACCATCAAACTGTAAATGTGCAATCACTGGCAATGACTTGCAATGCAGTGTCCTGGGTAGCAATCAGTGTGGCTTTGTCAAAGAGAAAATTGTGACAGCCCAATTTAATTTCCTTCAATGATAATGTGGCAATCCACATAGATAACAGAGAAGCAATAGATATAATCTAGCAGTGCTTCAGCAGAACATTTAATGTTTTTCCATGATAGTCACTAACACAGTTTTGGCCATAAGAATGGAAAATGGTAATATAATTTGTCAGGGAACAACATCCAGACCATGGCTATTCATGGTCTAGCATCAATGTAGTTAATTAATCAATGTTTCTCACCCTTGACATTAATGACATTTTGGACCAGATGATTCTATGTTGTGGGGGGCTATTCAGTACACTGAAGGATGTTTAGTTGCACCTCTGATCTCTACCCACCAGATACTATCAGCATACCATGTTGATCAAAAATGTCACTATGCATTGCCAAATGTCTCCTGAGGGGAAAAATAGTCCCTAGTTAAAAACACTGATGTGGGGGATATTCTAGATAAAGTCTTCAGGAAGAGATCCTTGATATATTGTTATGTAATACATCTATGGACAAAGAGAATACTGCTATTTGTATATCATAGTGCCTTAGTCTGAATGGGGAAAGCCAGACTTCTTAAAGTAACTGGCAATTGAATGGTGCCTTAAAAAGAGAACTGGGTGGGATAAAGGGTAAAATAAAAAGATGCATCCAGGATATGGTAATGATCTGAGAAAATTAATGAGGATAGGAAACTACCCAATTATTTTACCTTGTTATAAAATTTTATGACCCTAAAATTAATCCCTTTATTATACAGGAAACTTCTTACCTGTTAGATTAATATGAACTAATATTCAAAAGATATTTGACCAGGATTTTATAATATAGTTTTGTTAGAGAACAGGGGAAAAAAAGCTAAATGAGCCCACTTAGTGCAGAAGATTAATCTTACTAGCCTAACCTCATAAAAACCTGGAGAAATTTCCCATAACTGCAATAACTACAGAAAACTTAGAATGGTAAGAATTGTCAGTCTGGCTGAAAAATTATGTAAATGCTGGCACTTTGTTAAAAGTTGCCTGTTACTCTAAGTCTATTATAATGATGAATAAGACAAAGTCTGCACCCTTTAATTGTGCAATAAAATGTACAGAATTGGAGAGTAGAAATTACTTTCAGGATCACTTGCCCCACCCTATTTGAACTTTCCTGATCTAGGAACTGCATTTACACTGAATACAAGAATAAGACTTTTTAAAAAAATCTTGGTAAGAAGAATAATACTCATACATATTATATACACACTATTCTATTCTCTGACTTTATTTTCCTTTGCTCCTGTTCCTGGACATTCATTCTTAGGGTATAAAGATCATCTAAAAAGAGCTTTGTCTTTTAAACATTAGGAAGGGAAGTGAAATATGCAGGTTTTTCCCCTCTCCACACAAGATATTAATAGTTCTTTAAAATACATAAACATAGGTCAGCATATTCCATTAACTTTGGGAATTTAGGGTGGAAGAGAATAATGAAGCTTAAGGCAAGCATAAGGCTGAAAAGAAGAAAACATGCCTTTATACATCCTTCCATTTAAATTGACTGGAAACCGAGTTTCACTCTGCGAAATGTTAATGAAAAGATCAATACATCTTCATGGGGTCCCCACCTGTACCCAAACAGCAAGAGTTTCCAGTTTTCAGGCAAAATAGCAGATGGATATAGAAATATTTAGCAGTCTATCCCATCCCCTGTGCCATTAATAATGTGTTACCAAAATAATCCATTATTTATCACCATCCCTCTCTCCTCCACTCCCACCCCCATGGAGATAAAACATACATGTTCAGTAAAAAGGCTCAAGAATTTCTATTGCTTTAAGACATATAAGAAATATAAAGATAACAGAGGAGTGATCTTTGGAAAAGTAAATTCTAAATGATAACATTAATGAAAAAATACTTTGAATACTGATAAAATATTTAAAATCCATTATACATTGTGATAGGGCATGGTGTTTTACATACATAAAATAAAGCTATCAAATTTCTTTAACTAGAGTACTGTGGAATAGTTTAATAACTGTTTCCATGGATCAAAACAGCAGATAAGCAGTATCATCATCACTATGAGAATATCTTTGAATTACTGAAAAATGATAGACATCTCTATCAACAAACAGTCTTGAATCTCGACTGCAATGGAAGAGAATTTGCCATTTGTGAATGCAATTTAAATTGGTTTTAAAAAGTAGCTTGTCTCTAATTGTAAGATTCTAGTGCCAAGAAAAATGAGATAAACTATAGAACCCTATTAATAAGAGAATAAAAGCAAAGTAATAGAATGTACTTAAAAGTGGCACACTGCTGAAATAAAAAAAAAAAGAAAAAAAAAGTGGCACATTTACAAGTTATTTCTCAAAACATAGTAGCATAGACAAAATATTCTCCAATTAATATTGTGAAAATAGCACTCAATGTTTCACCAGACATCTTTAAGCTTTTCCTTAATGCACCTCTTGTCCCAGTTTGTTTTGTTTTCTTGCTGAAAGTCATTGCTCTTGGGCTGAGCAGTCAAGCAGAAAACTAGTTTCTACCTCACTGGACAGAAGCATTAGAGATGCCAGTCTGTGTGACATTTATTGCCTTATATTTTCTGGAAAGTCCCAAAGAGATTAATTTCTTTTCTTTCCTAAAATCTGTATAAAGTGTTTTAGAAAGCCCTCTTAGAAGTTTTTTAAGGTGAACATTTTTGATGTATGTATGTGTGTATATGTCTGTATTTTCCTTCCCTTCCACTCTTCCTTTCTTCCTATTAAATCAGATGGCTATACTACAACAAATGGACAAAGTATATTCTGTTCATATGATTCCTGGATATAGTTCACTACAATGGCCACAATATGTAGGATTCTGTTTTCCTTTTTTTCCTGACTGGAAATTGCTTTATTCAACTGTCACAGACATAAATAGAGTTTAAGAAGAATATTCATATTCTATGACAAATCCCTTCAAAGTAGTGTTTCACTTAGAATGCTCGAGTGAAAGATGAATTCTTCCTGAAACTCAGTATTGTTAAATAGTCTGATCTAGTACCATAAGAAAATTAGGACCAAATGTATACTGCCTTTGAGGTTTTCGTCTATCATTTTTAATATTTATATCATAAGTATAGGCATGAAGTAGTTATCACACATATGATCCTGGCTAATTCTTTCTCTTCCATGAGATAACCACTATTCTTTTTATCAATCTGTTAATTATCACTCTGTCACTAAGAGGTGCTTCCTTTTTTCTAGAGCTTGGTATGCATTCCTGCTTTTAAATTTTCAGTCCTTCTCCGTCTAGATTCTTATTTCATAATTGGAAAATGAAAACAGCTATCTATAGTATGTCCTTACTCTAAGCCATCTCTGAGATACCATAGTCGACATGTCAATCTTTTCCTTATTTCTCCAAATTTCTCTACTGGTGATTATATGGCATCCAGATAGTTTTGCCAGGATTTCAAGGATCTGGTAAAAACTCACCTACCCATCTTGTTTATTCTTTCTCTTCGTCATGGTCTTTTAAATCTCACAACATACCACAATTTCTTGCAATCTCTCTGCTATAACAATTAATATGTCTTTAGCATGTATTTTTATTAATAGGTTTCCCTTACATAAATCATTTTGTCAACATATTTAAGTATAAGTACCTTATACTTGTCTTCAAGTCCATACTATATTTTTAACTAGAATATACAAAGTTTCAAAAAATGAAGACTAAGTTTTATGGTAAACACAGTGCTATAGTTTGTTTACTTTTAACTTTAAAAAAGGGGAGGGGTGATTTAAATTTACTTT
>NW_012148753.1:82077-83847 GCF_000956105.1 Propithecus coquereli
AAGTAAGGCTTAACCCACATTTGTCTAATGCTAATGCTAAAGTTTAAGCACAATGCAATTTATTTAAAGCTCAAAGCTTTAAAAAATCGAAATAAACTACAATGCAAATTTCTACATGAGTATATATGATAAATAATGAACATGTGTTAAGACAATGTGTTCTTATCTGATATATTCAATCAATGCTACATTTAAAGGTTCAGAGGAAGCCAATCTTAACTATGAGAAGAAAGTAAACAAATTAATTATCAATATAAAAGTTATTTTCAATTTTCTTGACACACTTATCTAGTATTTTTCAAACTATCAATCTTTGTTCTCTAAACATAATGTATATTTCCTAAATATCTAGAAGATATATTCAAAACAATTACTATTATTTTATGAAATGAGCTGGAATCATTGTGGAGTAGTCTAACATTAAATGTATACTCTAAGTATTTGGAATTGGTGAAATCTGTTTGTCTTTCTGTCCATCCATCCATCCATTCATCCATCCAATATTTACTAAATCTCAATTTGGTGCCATGTTCTGGGCGAGGCCATTGTGACATAAAAGATGAATGACCCTAGTATTGTTTCTTTTTCAGGCAGCTTTCAGAGCTTAGAAAAAATAATAGAGACACGTCATGAAGAACTGTAATTTAACATGATAAATTTCACAACAAAAGAGTACATGAGGTTCTTAGAGAGTGTAGAGGAAGGTGTTTGTATGTCAGGTGGAGCCGGTGAACATAAGGCCTGTGTGGTAGCTCTAAATGGTAAGAGGAAAACCACAAGGTCTACAGGGGAGAGATTTCCTGGCAACAGAACACATGAACAAAGGAATGAAAGCACAAACACACTTATGTCCCAGGACCTACCATGCCTACTGCACAGTGCAGCAGCATGCAGAGAGGGAGGGAGCAACAGCATCAGGAGGTGAAGCTAGAGAATGATGTAGCGGACCATGCCTTGAATGCCATGAACATTTTAGACTTCATTATGTTAGCAAGAAGAATCACTGAAGATACTAAGAAATGATACAATAATATGTATTTATTAGGAGATATTTAGCAGTATTTTACTATTATGATTAGCATGAAATTTACTAAAAATTTTGACTGATACCAAATTGCCCCAGAGGTAAATATTAGCATAACATAAAAGCACTGGATTCATACCTATGAAAGTAGAAACTAATGTCCAATGAGGTTACAGTTGAATATACAAACTCTGATTTCTGTGGCAGATAATTTCTTACCTAAAAATTATAACCCTGGTCTCTCACTTTTAGTTTAATTTGTTCCCCAAATATGCCAAGGTAATACCTTTTTGGAATTATAGCTAGTAGGTTATCTGCTTTTTATTGCATGATACTTAAAATCAAAGAATGTTTAAAAAATCCTTTGGTTCCTTTTACGATCACACTAAGAAAGTTTCAATATTAAGATCTTAGTAATGTACTCATTTATGTAACATTTTTGTTGTGCTCTACACATGAAGACACTTTATTAGGTTCTTAGGGTGGAGGGGAAGATAGCAAAAATCACAATCATATGGAACATATCATATAGAACATTTAGGGTAATGAGATAGAAGAAAAAGAAAACACAGTTAAGGAGAAAGGGAAGGACAAAGAAAAATTTAGTGTCAGAAAAGGAAACAAGAAGGCCAGTTTTGGATGTTACAGAGAGGTTACTAAAATCAAGGCCAACACAGCAGCATTGCATATAGAAACTGGGAGGTTACTATTTTACTTTTGAAATGCTAGGTTTTTAAAAATAACTT
>NW_012148753.1:84307-87829 GCF_000956105.1 Propithecus coquereli
AAATATTAAAAACAAGTGTGCTAAATGTTATAAGACTAGGAGAGGGGGCACTACATACTACAGGTCTGAAGTCAGGTGAGGATGTAGGATATTTGGCTGAAGTGCAGAATGAACAGGATGGGAATAAAAATAAAAGTAGAAAAACAAGAGTGGTTTTAATGGTCCAAGAGAAAAAGACAATGTACTTTTGGAAACAGAGTGGTAGTAGGGGGTATTAAAGCTAAGACATACAGACATATTAAGGATTTCAGTATTTATTTGTTTGTTATTACTTCATTTCAACTTATAGTAACCTTATAAGGTGGGTACTCTTACTATGCCCACTTTATAAATGAGGAATTTAGGCAAAGCAAGGCTAAGCAAATTCCTCAAGTTCGCACTGCTGGAGGATTTGGCATGGGGGATTTGAATTGACAGCATGAAGAGATCTGAACTGAAACATTTCTAGAATCAAGTTCTTAAATAGAGCACTTTGGATGGAAGACTGTTAGTTATCAAACACAGTCTGAGGTGTAACAAATTGCCTCAAAATTTAGTGGCTTAAAAGAAACAACATTTGGTATCTTGCAATTACTCTGGGTCAGCAATCCAGGCATGGCTTAGCTTGTGTCTTCTTGCTGAGGGTTTCTCACAAGACTACAGTAAAATTGCCATCCAAGGCTATGGTATCATCTGAGGTCATAACTGGGGAAGACTCTACTCCTAAGCTCACTCATGTGGTTACTGGCAGGATTCAGCTACTGGAGGACTTTTGTACTTGGGGCTTTAGTTCCTTGTTGACCTCTCTTGTTACCTTCCATGAGGGCCTCCACATGGAAGAGCTGCTCCAAATGTGGGGGCTTGTTTATCGAAGCAAGCAAGATGAGCCAGAGAAAGAGAGTATGAGCAAGATGGGAGTAATAGTCTTTTGTAACTACTAATCTTGGTAGTGACATCCCATCATTTTTTTTTTCATATTCTACTCATTAGAAGCAGTCATTAAGTTCAGCCCCCATTCAAGCAGAAGGGATTCCACAAGGACATACATACCAGGATGTTAATGTTGATTGGGAGCTATGCAGAAGCAGTCTACAGCATAACATAAATTGGATTTTATGAGTGATTACATGTGAAGTACATGGTAGAGGGCAGAGTCAAAGAGGACTCCTTGAGAGGATGTAAAATGATGATATATTTGGTAGCTAAAATTTGAGGTAGTTTGTGTCTTTACTGTGATGCAGGAAGCAGTATCATCCACTATGATTAAGGTAGCAATTACCAGGGATTTAAGGAGAGTAGAATATGAGAAAGGAAGCAGAGTAGTTAAACTTTGTAGGAGTGTTTGGCATTTGAGGAGTGTGATTGAGGTTAGTGACTTTGAACTTTTATTCAATATTCCTACTGGTGTGTCTTTCTCTGAAGGTGCTCAATAAGCCAGATTTAGATAAGGAAAAGGCATATATTTGCATTTATTCAAGGTAAATTCTTTGCTTGGACTGTGATATAGGTTAGAGTAATAATAGCAAAAGGGTGTTGACATAGTGAACCTTGGATAAACAGAGACAAAGTAGAAGCTCCAGTGGACTAGAACAAGGGTGAACATGAAGAACAAATATGATGGTGGTACTTAAGAGAGCAAGCTATTAGACATAAGATTTACATGCTAGTGATATGTACGATTTCTGAGCTAGATAACTTTCAGGTAATTTCAGGTATGAGAGCAATTGTAGGAGTGATGGACAAAATGAGGGAGAAGCAATGATCACTGGAGATGGAATTCAAGAAGCCGAAAAATAGAGAAACTAGGTGTTAAATCAGCACCCTCACAGATGTTGAAGTTGCTCAAGATCTGGCAGGAATTTCGATGGTGAGATATCACAAAAGTGGAGTCACACGACAAGAATGCTTATAGATGAAACATGCTGGATTGCACTGTTAATGCAAATGTATTCTTGGATAGGGAAAAAAAATCCTAGGATTCTTTGTGCTTTCCTTTATATTTTTACTTTTAAAAATAAGTTTTGAGGTAGTTTGTTACATAGCAATAGATAACTAATATGCTCACTGACTTTTCCCACATCATTGCACTTCTGTATGTATGTCTGTTTATCTTGCTGATGATCTGCTCTCACATTCTCTTGACAGACAGTCAATCTATGCTGACAATTTCTCCCTGGAGAGGCTGTTGCATGGGTAGACTTTTCACTGTTTTGTTTCACCTTGCCTTTTTAGGTTATTTTCTGTTGCAAAGCCCTGATTCGAGACCCATAAATGACTCACTGTGAAGTGAGCAGGAACCCCTCTGGATTATTGCCTCGGCCTTCTTCCCTGGCTGACAGTTTCTGTCAGGTAAGATTGGACCAGTCCTTGTGCTGCTTCTAAGAAAGGAGGATAATTTATTAGGTTGTTAATTAAGCAGCAAGGGAACACTTCCTTGTCCTCATAGTAATATAAGATTTTAGTTGAAACCTTAGCACTTTTGTCTTTTGAAATGTACCCTGAGGTTTTTGATTTTATAAAAGGTTAGATTTTTTTAGTGCAAATTATTTGAAATGTTCCTCATATTGGATACTTTCAGAAAGAATAGGCATTCGAGAAAACAACTTGCTCTGGGCAAAATGTGTTTTCTAGGCCTTCCCATTTCCTGAACTGTCTCCAACACTCACAGCCTCCCCTCACATGCATGGCTAAATCAGCGAATGCAGGGCTTACTGGAGTTGAGAGAGGCCCAGACTATTTACATTTTTTGGATAGTCCTGACATATAAGAAATATATAAGGTTTTAATAAGGTAACGAAACTGTGATATATTTTAAATGTTGACATTGAACAATTATGCTTTCAAATATGCACAAAATACAAACATATAAAGACTTAGAGATGGTATCAGAAGTCTAAATTCTGAAGCTTTTTGTCAAACTAAGGCCAAGGCAAATTCTTCTTTCTAATAATTAGCAAATTTTTCCACATGAAAGTTGAAAATTAGATCCCTCTTAAGAATATGTAAACTTTAATAGTTGCTTTGAAGGTGGGTTTCTTTATTACTCAGAAAAATAAATTTCTAATAATAGAATGTCACGTGATGGAATTAATATTTGGGAGGTTTGGCTCAATACTGCTCTGAAATAATTACACATGTTCACCTCACTTGCAAATGAAGGGACTTTTGTTTTTTAGAAATTAGCTATTATTAATACTTTGAGTTGTCTTTACATATGAAATAATGTTAAAATATGGCTTCTACAAACAACTATCATTAATAATTTTAATGGAAAAAATTATTCAGAATGTTCTTACACAGAGATAACCTATTTATGGTGATCATTCAAAGGCATCAGGAAGAAGTCCCTTATGACTCCCAAAGGTAGCTAATATTAATTTAGTTACCTAAAGACTAAAATTTTTTTAGTTGCAGCTGTTTTTATCAAAATCCTAGAAAAAGGATCAAGGTAAATTATGTGCATTCAGCAAGATAAATATTCTAAACAAAACTAATTCTAGTATATTAATTAAATTAAGCTGTATATAGGCCATCTACATAGTT
>NW_012148753.1:89050-89653 GCF_000956105.1 Propithecus coquereli
CATAACTGGAATGACAGGGAAATAGCAGAGTCAGGAGCTCCAAGATTCAGTCTCTCCACTAAAGCAATAAGTAAGCTGGCACAAACTGACAGATCAACTTTTTTTGGAACTCTGGGGTTCAATCAAAAATAGCAAATAGGACAGTGTTTAATGGAGAAAGAGGCTGCTAATGTCCAATAAGAAAACATTGTGGTGTTTTTGCTTACTCTCCTGCAATCCTCCATTTTCTAGCTTGTATATGACATTTAAACAAAAGATCAATTAGAAACGGAGACCTTACACAGCACTATAGACAGTAGACCTAACAGACATACAGAGTGCTCAACAATAGCAGAATACACATTCTTTTCAAATGCACTTGGAATATTCTCTAGATAGACTATATGTTAGGCCACAAAACAAGTTTCAACAAATTTTAAAAGATTGAAATTATACAAAGTACCTTTGCTGGCCACAATGGAACGAAGCTAGAAATCAATAAATGGAGGAAAACTGGAAAATTCACAAATATGTGGAAATTAAACAACTCACTTTTAGATTACCAATGGATCAGAAAAGAAATCACTAGGGAAATTTTAAAATACTGTAAGACAAATGAAAATG
>NW_012148753.1:89819-91633 GCF_000956105.1 Propithecus coquereli
ATCAAACAGCTTTGTTGGTGAATTCCATAACACTTAACACCAGTGTTCAAAGATTAAGATATCTACTAGAAATATATTTCACCAAGGAGGTGAAACATTCGTATACTGAAAACTATAAAACTTTGCTGAAAAAAATTAAAGAAGACATAAATAGATAAAAAGATATCCTATAGTCATGCATTTGATGATTTAATATTGTTAAGATGGCAATACTACCCAAAATGACCTACGGATTTAATGCAATTCCTATTAAAATTCCAATGATGTTCTTTTGAAGACATAGAAAAGCTGATCCTCAAATTCATATGAAATTGTAATGAGCCCCGAAGAGCTAAACAATATTGAAAAAGAAAAACAAAGTTGGAGGATTCATACCCTATTTTAAACCACTACAAAGCTACAGTAATCAAAACTGTGTAGTACTGGCATAAGGACAGACACCGACCAATGGAACAAAATTGAGAACGCAGAAATAAAGCCTTACTTCCCCTTTTCATTTTTTTTTTAAACAGATTTAGTCACCAGCAAGTTCTATTTCAGCCACTCTGTTATTTAGGGGGAGAATAAACTCAACTGCATGCAATTAACCAATGCCACACAAACTTTACTTTTGTGTTTCACCAATACAGTATTATATATTTTGAAGGATATATCATGGTGTGGCTGGATAATTTACCAAAAAATTCAGTTGTTTTGGTCTTCTTGCTATTAGAGATTTGAAAAATGACAGATGTTCTCCCTTTTTTAAACATATGAAGGTAGCTGCATATTAGATTCCAAATCTGAGAACTTTGCTAATGGGTCTCTGGAGTTACAGAGCCAACCCAAACAAAGTTATCTTCTCCTTGTATATACATACTTAAAGTCTTTTTGGATGGTAATGCCAGTGATAGAATCTTTAAGAGCCATGGCTTTGGAAATCATATAAAGCACCCAGGGCCAAGCTTGTCACATACACACAAGAGCTGTTCTCTTCAAAGGACTATAAAGATTTGGAACAGGACTACGCCATCCATGAGCAATACAGAAATGAATAATTTTGTATAAAGAATTAAAGGTATATTACATTTCAGTATTTCAGTGTTGTAAAGTGAAAAATTTATTAACTACAAGGGTATAAAGTATAAAGCATGGCTAATGCTAATGTCTTAGAAGACATTATATTTCTAAATTTTGCATTTTCATTAGAAAGTCACATTGCCATGTGAGAATATAGACGTCTTTCTTAACTGTTTTTTGCTTCATTTAACATTACATTTTCTTCATTATTTTCCTAGGTAGTGATGACCTCCTTTTTCCCTTCCTTTTAATCTCCCAACATCAAGTTATTCCTAAATTTAAAATCACTCTTTTTTTAGTCACTACTTCAAAAGCTTACTGGGAAAGTCTTTGCCTATATGCCCTCAGCTAGGCTGAATGAAGGCCTGATGACCAGTGAGCATAAAGGGAAACAATGAACTAATTTAAAAACATGGAGGGAAACAATGAACTAATTTAAAAACATGGACTTAACTTAAAGACTATGAAAAAATGATTACATAAGGATAAAAATAACAGATCAGATCACTGGAGAATGAATACAGCTCTTATTTTCTCATTTCTCTACCATTTAACTTTTACACAGTGCTGCTGGAATAGGATAGTGAATGCTAAATGTACAACCATCTCATGCCATTTCCTTCTTCAAGAGCAAAATCATTTACAGCTCTAATATGCTACAATGAGATAATGACCACATTCCTGTACCAGAAAATGTGTTAAATGGTTTACGTGGGCAATTTGAGGTAGAACAAAAAGGTATTAAACATTTCCAG
>NW_012148753.1:95593-97182 GCF_000956105.1 Propithecus coquereli
AAAATAATACTTCCTATTTTAATTTTGAAACAATTAGATTTTAAAATGAAAGGTTTTAATCATAAAGAAGAAATATCATGAGAAAAATCTATTAGTAACAAAGAAGGTAAGAGCTATAGAAAGAGGAGGATTTTATTATTACAAAGCCAATCTTTAATATATGAATATATTTTTATGGCATACATAATTACTACCATTATAAAACAGATTAATTTCATCAAAGTCAATTTTAATGGGCTGATTCCTTATGTTGCTTTTCAAAGAGAGTCATGAAAAATAACCCTAATAAATATTATTCTTCAAATCCCATTTGGCCATCATAGCCATTATTTCTTAAATCTCTATACTCTGGAAGAATTGACAGAAATAAAATTTCTCAATTTAGGTTATGGAAATTACTGTCAGAAATAGACATTAAAGGGTTCCAAAAATCTTAAAAATAGCTATTGCAACAATAATCAGTGAAGCAAAGCATATTCTTGTAAAAATCAGCTCATGAATACCATCTGCTTTGCAATAAGATCCTGGCTTGAACACTAGAACAAAAAGATTTTAATAAGGAGTTTGCCTGTTACTAAAAAGTCTCTTAAATTCTTAGACAAGTCTAAGAGTAGGACAAAACAGCATAATACTTAATATCTGTATGTGTATTTAAGGCCATATAGAAGTGATAGAAGTATATAGAAGTGATATATAGAAGTATATAGAAGTATACAGAAGTATAGAAGTATATAGAAGTATATAGAGGTGATAACATTTTAAATACAGTTTTTTTAGCACAAAAATTAATGTGTGTTATCATTGGCAACATATGCTATTTCTGAAATATATTAATATTTTTGATAAAAAAAATCACCAAAAAACAATGTTATAACTTAAGACAGATAAGTCTTGGAATGAATTAGGTCCCTTCCAGTCCCAAACAAGTTCTTGTAATTCGCATTGCTATATCTCCCAATGGATAATGCTACTTTCTCCCTTGCCCTTGTGGAGAACATGTTACACTAACCTTCTTGAAGTTATCGATCAACTGGAGCAGTGAGGTGAATCAGTCTCATTGTATAGAAGAAAGAGAAAGGGCATGAGGAACACACTTTGGACCTCTGGTTTACGAAATCTTCATAGACATAACGCTAGAGATAACCCACAGTCACACACAAAAATACCAGATTGGAATAAATTCTGAGAGAGTATAGTATCATCCTCGTAGGAAATGGAAGAAAACATGAAGGAGAAAGCAGAGGGAAACAGCTATAACACTGAATGACACAAAAAATATAGTGGGAAGATGAATATGGTTTTGTTTGTTTTTGCTTTGTTTTTGTTCTTAGTTTTAGGTGGGAGTGAGAAATTTGTGAATCCCCCAAAATTGAAGATAATTTGATGGATAAAGAGATCCATTCACTTACTAGTTAATCAAATTAAATTATCGTTATAGAGAACCTACTATTAATATGAGTCAGGCATCTTTCTGGGCACTGGGTGTATAGCAGCGAACATATTAAACAAAAATCCTCACACATCAATTTTGGTGGGAGAAGAAAGTAAATAAAATAACAGAGAAATAAACTTTGTATCTTAGATTATGC
>NW_012148753.1:97232-99363 GCF_000956105.1 Propithecus coquereli
GTAGAACAAAAAGGTACTAAACATTTCCAGGAATTAACATGAAAGCCTGTCCTAAACATAAATACAAGTAAAATGCATATTTCCCTTTTTCTCTTTATCACTCATTCCTTTGTACTCCAGATGTTGAATATTGCAGCAATGTCTGCCAGTGAATTATTCCATTTTGAGAATAGATCATTAGTACATAGAGATTATAGTCATTCCAAAGCTTCTATAAAATATTTATTTATTGACATTCTCATCAGAACAAGATTAACTTTATTTTAAATGCTTCAGAATGTAAATCTCTAATTATGCTACATTTCTGGACATAGAGTGTTAGAATTACGATTGCTATATGATTTGCTTTCTAGAGCATCAGATCATTAGCAATTTGAAGAATGATTCAGTAACTACCTATCAAAAGCCATGGCAAATGTAATGACCATTTTAATAGTGGCACAAAGCGTTCACTAAATTATCTTGAAATAACAAAGTATTTTATGTTCAGACCCTTGAAATGTCTAACAACAAAATTACAGAAATCTCTATTTTTTTGTTTGTTTGTTTCTCTCTTGTTGATTGATTATCCCTTAGCCTATAACACAACCTTGGAATATGACATTAAAATATTAATAGTTAAGAGATACTTTTATTTACATATCTTTTCAGTGAATGAAAGATTTCTTCTTCCTAAATCTAAACTGTGTTAAATAGCTCCCTTAAAATTAAATACATTTTTTTGGAAAGTACTTGACCATGGCCCTTATTCCACAAAAACTGCAGAAGCATTTGGTTTTTTGAAGACAATATTATTCACAATTGATTAATGATGGTAAATTACAATAAATCAGTGATAAGAAGTATTTTATGCAGTCCTCTAGAAGACAAATTTCATGGGTTGTAAGATAAAACTCATGACAACATTTTTTACTGAATGTCATTTTCAGAGGTTAACTTTTCCTTTCAATTCTACACATTCAATACCATGAGAATAGAGGAATAAATAAATGGATGATTAGATAATTTTCTAGATGGATAATCTATGAAACATGAGCTTATTGGTTGTGTGCATTTGAGTGAGTATTTACAGCATGGACTATAAAACGGAAGAGCTGGTTGAAACAACCAGAAAAGAAACTTTTTCTAAGTATGATACCATTGTTGTTTTTGTTAGCACTATTTCTATCATTTTAATACCTATGTGATACTAAAAAAAATTCATGCACACTTATTCATGTCAAAAAGAAAAATTAATGTGATGTTGACTCTTTTATGAAGGGTTATAAAACTCTTTACAATTCACAATAATGATGGTTTCAGCTTGAAGTTCAAAGAAGTAAATGACTAAACCATGCAAGTAGCCCCTATACCTGAAGACTGAGCTCTATCATTAGGGCTGAGTTTTATCAGAAAAAACAATGGGGACTTGCTTTGTTCCTGTCATGTGAAAATATACTAGCTAATGGATCAGAAATTAAAATTTGGTCCAAACTATTGACTGATTTATTCATGTAGCTAAAATGGTTTATCAGAAAGCCAAAACAATATTTGTATTTTTTTCCAACACTTATATTTAATCATTCAGTTGGGAAGAAAGAGAAGGAATGACAAGGGTAATCACCTTTAGCTTCAAATATTCTATTTTTACTGAATTTTCATTTCCTCAAAAGAGTTATTAATTATTCTTCACAGGCTAAGCTTGTATTTGCCATCTCATAAAATTAGAAGTGTCCCCTATTTTTGTTTTCAGCCAGAATAATACTGAGATAGCAGTTCTAAATCTAGCTTTATGATTTCTTGTATTGTTTTAATTTAAATCCTTTGCAAACTGTTCTTAAGGTGAAATTGAAGTTATTATATTTTTTTGCTGTTTATAGTTTCAGGCTAAAAACGACCATAGTTTATTTAGCCAGTTCATTTAAGACTCAGTTTACCATACTATGCTTGCTCTAGTACTCTCTTAATTCAAACTCTACGCATAATTCAAACTCTACACAAAATACAGAACAGTACTACCAAACAAACAAACAAAAAACAAGACCTGTTAAATAGTAGGGCCTTCTTTAATGCAAATAGAATTAATGTTGGGTAGGTACAGGGGTGCAAAGAACATTGACCTAGACTTCAGATTGTTTATCCTTAAAATATG
>NW_012148753.1:102148-114470 GCF_000956105.1 Propithecus coquereli
AAAGTAAAGCTCTTTAATGATAGTTGGAAACTTTCTGCTGAGGAAATACAGATATTGCCAAATGTCAACCTGAGAGAAAGAGAATCAGTGTTACTGGATAGCCAGAAGTGGTGATGGGTAGGTTATAAATGTTAGTTTATTTAGTCATCACAATAGATAGTTGATCATTCTACCTCAGTTTCTTCCCATTTTCAAGTCTTTTGCTTCCATAAAACATTTTAATTGAAGAAGTATTCTACTGACAAAACTTAGAAAATCATTGTCCATATACTACCTTTCATTAGAAAGTATACTTCTTGTGCCTTTGCTAAATCATGATGAAAATATAGTACTACCAAGTCATACCTATCTTGAAAGCCTAACCTCATGCAAAGGAATAAATTCTGACTTTGTTTTGCTGTATCTCTTGGAAATATTTTGTGGCACAAACTGGAAGACTTAAGGGAACAGTAGTAGTTTTTTTCCCATCTTTACTCAGAATGAAATACTTAAATTTGTAAGAGGAAGTAGGCTGCAAGATAAAACTGTTTGGTTATATAAATGTTGTAAGAAATGTAATTTAGTTTTAGGGCTGTGATTTTGTACCAGACTGGTGGGGTCTGGAATAAAAAGACCAAAGAACAAACAAAGAGTCCATATTTGCTGGTGAACAACAAAAAGTGTACTATAGTGCTTTGATAGATGTTATAAGTTAAATTGTTCCCTCTCAAAAAGATATGTTGAAGTCCTAACATTTGTTACCTCGGAATGTGAATTTATTTGAACACAGGGTTATACAGAGGTAATCAAGTTAAAATGAGGTCACTAGTGTGGAACTAATCAATATGACTGGTGTCCTTATAAAAAGGGGAAATTTGGGAATGGAAACACACATGTATAAAGGGGGAAAAAAATTAAGAGATACAGGTAAAAGATGGCCAACTACAAGCTAACAAGGCAGTAGAAACTAGGAGAGAGGCCTGGAACAGATCCTTCCCTTGAGCAAGCCCTCAGAATGAACTGACCCCTAGCAAGCTCAGAAAATACATGGGGAAGAAGAACAAAATGATCCCAGTGGTAGGAGGTCAAGCATGACCTCTTCCCTGCCTCTTTGGTTCATCTTGTATCTTTTTACAGTTGACCACCATGTCTGGAAAAGAATAACGAATGAATAAATGAGAAAATGAGCAAACACAAGCAAGAATTAATTTCCAAAAATGAATAAACCTAACCGATGGAGATTTAAACTGGAATTTTAAGGACAGCAGAGGAAATGACAAGATAAACAGATACTAAGCATGGCACTGTATTAGCAAGAAATAATTAGGAAATGTTCAGTAAGTCCCAAAGAAACTAATAAAAGGATAAGAACTATAAAGTGTGGAGTCTAGCATTTTAATTCTAGCCAGGTACTGGTTTAATAAGGAGTCATGATAAAGTCACCAGCCTACTCTTGGCATTGTATTCTTATCTGTAAGGTGGCCGGATTCGCTGATAGATAAAAATCATTCAATTTGTATTCAGTGTTTCAGATGTCTATAAAAAATAAACAAAATGGAAGCAACTCTTTAAGGAAAAGACATATCCACCTTAGATGATCAACAGGACTTGCTAGAATTTTGCCACCCAAGTTGTGGCAATGGAAAAGTCACCAGCCAGAGTCTTTCAATGTACATCTCATCCCATTGCGTCTATGATTATAATTTTCCCCTTAATAATTTATTCAATAAATGTCGAGCACAACGTTGTGCCAGGCACTGTTCTTGGCACTTGGGACTACAGCAGCAAGCAAAGCAAAATTTCTGCTCTTGCAGAGCTTATATTTTATTGGAGAAGAAAGCTGACTTAAATTTAAATATACAATATAATGTACTTAAAAAGTAATATGTAGAAAATGGAGAAATGGAGATATATGGTGATAGGTAAACTTATTTAGAGAACAAAGTAAGAAGACACTCTCTGTGGAGGTGAAATCTGAGCAAACCTGTCCATAGGAGTGAGCCATGCACAGATCTGGAGAGAGAGATCCAGACATGGGTCCTGGTGGGGATGAGGTTGGCACATCCAAAGAACAGCAAGACCAGTGGGTGAAGCAGAGTGAAGAAGGGGGCAAGTGTAGAAAGTGACCAGTGAGGTAGTCAGAAAATCAGAAACCATATTACGTGGGGCCTTGCTAAGAAATTTCTAATATATTCTAAATTTGATGAAACTCTACTGGAGAGTTTAAGCTGTGCAGCCAGCGACATAATCTGATGTACATTTTAGAAAATCACTCTAGGTGCTTAGTTTAGAGAATTGACTGCAGAGAAAGCAAGAGTAGAATGAGCCCAGGGGCTAGTGCACAGTGCAAATAAAAAAATGAATGTGGCTCTGGTTTAAGTTTCTCATAATCAAGGGAAATAAATCCAAACTTTGTAATTTGGCAAATTAGATCCCTTAGAATCTGGCCCTCACTCATATTTCCAGTTGCGTTTATAGTAGACAGTTTTCTCCTTTGCTTTATGTCTATTCATCAGTCCAAGTCTTTGTACATTTTATTCCCTATACATAGAACGTCCTCCCCTTTTCTCCTCATGGTACAACACAGGTCTCGATCTTCATGACTCAGAACCTCTTTGAAACCTCTCCTGATACTTCCATGAAAAAGAGATAGTACAGAATAAAACTCATCTTTTACACTGTATTGTACGTGTCTCTATATTGTTTCAATGCCTACTGAATGGCGTAATTTTTTTCACTTTATTAGTCTATGAAAATTAACAATTTGTAAACTACTGAGCTAAACTATGATATCACTTATTTTTTTTTCAGTACAGCTAACAGTAATCCACATTTATAATTAAGAATTAATTTTATTTACTTTCAAATAGACTCAAAGCATGTCTACACATTTGCTTAGGAACAAATTATAAAATTCACATCTTAGACTCCTAGTATCTAAAGTGTTAAAAACATTATCTGTATATAAAATAGCCTAACTTGTGCATGCAAAACACAATACCTTTGAGTTTGTATACAATTATCCCACATTAAAATATGGATTGAGTTTGACTGAATGGAAGAAGGAACTACTGAATTGTGCTCAATACACCTAGGATTTTTTAGACTTGGAGTATTATTTGGTAATTATACTCAAGTTCTTTTATGATTAAATGGTTCATCAATAATGCTGATACAGTCAGGAATACAACCTATGCAACCCATTGTATCCATTTCCAAATGGATAAATTTCAAAATCCAAAGTAAATACTGCGAGAAAAAAATATTGCTAACTCGAATCTCTTCTTTAATTGAGTTCATTTGAATTAAGAGTACAGGGATATATATTAAGTAAACGGTCAATATGGCAACTGGAAAAGCCTATTCTTTCTAAAGATGGAAGCCTTCAATATTACTTTCAAAATGCTATGAAAAAACATATTTCAAAGTTTTCTATGTAATTCTTTAAGTGAATTTATAGGCCATAGCTATAAAAAATAAATACCAACACACTATAACTAAATGAAAAATCACTTCGCACCATAGATTTTATTCTAGAAACAAAGCTATGCATAAAATAACTCTCTGTAAACTGGATGAAATCTCAGTGCACCACTGGTTTCCTGACTGTGTAGTTATAATCTTCTTCCCTCACATGAAGACAGTTTTACTTTTTGAGTATACTGTTTGAGCAAAAGGTATAATAATGCAATACCACTATATAACTAGAAAACTTAGAAATAAATTTATAATTTATTAATATCAATATTGATATGTCTATATATACTTACAGGTAGACTTACAGTCACATATAATGACATATTTTTCAGCCCACAGACAATGTTTAACATATATGGATCAGTGGAAATACAGCAATGTCTCAGAAAAACCTACTTGGAAGCCTCAGAGTTCGAAGATCTAGAGTTCAGTAACTATGCATTACAGAAAACTAATTTGAACAGAAGTCTTATTCTAGATTGAACTGTTAAATCTATGAATCACCTTCTAAACAGTTATACATTAGATTTTCTTAAGTAGGATATGGCTGCTTTTATAGCTGATTATTAACATTTCTTATTCTCAATTATAATGATCTTCACAGATATTTCTAACATTTGTATATGTTCTTTTTCTGCTCAAATTATATCTATATATTTGAAAATAATCTGTATTAGTCAAAATTATTTTTGTTTCTATATACACTAGGACTAAGGCTTACCTGAGGGTAGATTAAGAAAGCTGCCAGAAACAAAATAAGCATGGATAAATAATGATGATTATATTATACTTTTATCTGCCTGCCCCAGAAAAGCTCTCTCTTGACTAGTAAATGTCCCAAGCCTTTTTATGAAGACATTCTGACTGGCAGAAGGGGGACTGACCAGATGATCTCCAAGGACCTTCCCACTAAAGAACTTCAGTATCCATGGTCTGAATTTATGGTCATACTTTGCCTTATCTTTTTATATTTAATGTTTATGTCATGATACTTAAATATGAATATTAATTATATTTACTGAAATCACAGCCTACAGTTGACATTTGGGAGATGTATGATAGTAGAACAAAACTTTCAATCTCATTGTCATAAAATAATAAACTTCTAATTTTGCCTTCCATAATATGTTTTCTTTCTTTGGCATTTTCAAGTGAATTTATAATTTTCTTTTTTCTTTTTTTTTTGCAAATTCTAATGCAATCATCTTTACTGAAATTTAACATCAGGTGTTTAAAGTACCAGGAGCTTTATTGCCTCCTAAAATTTGCAAACACATGATTAACATCAACTTATCCATTGTCTTCCAACTGAAAAGAATCACTCTTACCGTGTAGCCCTCGGTATACTGAAAAGGAGCCCTGGAACTTTCGTCTGCTGTTGGACTCAGAGGCTTGGGGTCAGACATAGAACGCTGCATCATCTTGGCTGTCTTAGGACTTGCTGGGGGAACTTTAGCCATATCTGGATGCAGTACTTTCTGTGGACTTATATCATCAGGGAGGGGTTTTTCATAAGGTACAAAGGCTGATTCTAAGGCTTTGCCTGGTGAAAGTGGTGAGATGGGTGAATAAAGGACTTTTGGGGATTTGGGTGGGGAAGGAGCCAGCTGTAGTGTGGAATCTGCCCGGAGGTGAGATGAATAACCAATCTCTAAAGGTGTTGGGCGTTTCTTGTCTTTGGGTGGAGATGTGGCACTCAGATATTGAGGACTTTGTGTGTCTGAATCTGCTTCTGTTTGACATCCTAAACTGCCCCCTTTGTAAGTCTTTTCAGGTGCTGAAATGTGTTTAATTATTTCTACCTTGGCATCCACTCGTGCCCGTATCGAAGGTGTTCTTATGGTTCCAACTGGTTCGGTTTGCACAGATATCTCTGCTACCGTTTGAACTGCTATGCTGGAGACTTTGGAAAGGGGTTTGGTCTTGTCAGCTTCTGTCGTGCTGTCACCATATTTCCCTCCACGAGCTTTCCTCCTTGATCTAGTAGGCATATCCCATTCATCCTGATCTTCATCATCAGTTTGGACACTTGTATCAACACTCTTTTTAGTTCTCCTTCTCCTACTTGCATAACTCCGATCTGCAGCATCTTCATCATCAGTTTGTACACCACTGTCCACTATCTTTTTAAAACATCGAGGATCATCTACCATACTTTCCCCCATCTCATCATACTGTCCTCGGACTTTAGCTCCCGAACTTCTCTTTTTGGGTGGTTTTTCCTCTTTTACAACAACATCTGTTAGAGGTATTTCTGAAACAGTGCTCAAGATGCCGGGCGGGGCAATGTACTGAGTAACACCATCAGACTGAACTGTGTACCACCCTTGGCTTTGTGGTATTTCAATTGCCACAACAGCTGAAGCTGTAGTGGTTGCATCTTCAGTTGTCCAAAACTGACTGCCTTCTTGGGCAGCATACTGACCTTCCAAAATTGCCTGTTCTGTAGTGGTTTGTGGAGAAGCAGTTCCAGAAGGGTCATAGTTATACTGGTAGATCTGGCGAATCTTTTGCTCCTCTAGCTGCTGGTGAAGCTGTTGTTGCAGCTGTTGAATCTGTTCAAGCTGTAACTGTTGCTGAGCTAATGTCTCCTGCCTCATCATGTACTGGGCTTGCCTCTCTTCTTCTTGCTGATAGAGAAGGTGCTGTTTCATAGACTGCAGCTCCTCCAGCTTTTTTTGGACCATGATCTTTTCTTGTTCTCGGAACCTTTGAATTTCCTGACGTTCCCACTCCAATTCCTCAGCAAAGCGCTGTTGCTTAATTTTCTCCAGTTCCAAGAGCTCACGCTCCAAGTCTAGCTGTTGTTGTTGTTTATCTTCTTCAGGGACAATTACAAGAGTGCTTTCATCTCCCACCACTTCAGAAAACACTTCAGATGCTGTGGTTAAAGAGGGAACAGAGTCTATTGTCTCAGCAGTAAGAGTTTCCATAGTAATAGTTTGCAAACCAGCATTGATATCAATACCAGTCACTGCAATGTCTGTTTCAGATGCACCTGTTGTTATAAAATATGATCTGGGCATTGGCTGGCTCTGGTGCAGGGTGGATAATGGAGTCACTGCATCAGTTGTGTGAATACCAGATAAGTCCCTCACAGTGGTGCTGAAAATGGAGCCAGGTTGTGTGGTTATAGCAAATGTGGAGGGTATTGGAGTTGCTACTGAAGAATAGACAACACCATTAGATGACCTCAAAACACTCCCCACACCATACTGGGGTCCTGGAGGTGGTGTCATTCTTGCTGTGGAATACTGCGGGGTACTAATCCCAACTCCTGAAATGATTTGTCGTGTTTCTGGATATGGACCTGTAGTCTTGCTTGAATAATCCATTACCTCACCTGAAATACAGGGCAGAGTTATAGTCCAGTTCCCAGAATGAATGATGCTTTTTGGGTTTGAAAGGCCTGTCATCTTGATGAACATAATGAATGGGACTGCATGCAAATCCACAGGTTAACCTAATTAGATGCGGAATAAAAGCAATGTTGAACATGCAGGCACATGCAGATGACTTTGAGCAGAATAAATTAAAAAAAATGAAGAAATAAAAGCGCATATGTATTCCAAAATATGTTGCCAAAACATCCAAAGAAAGAGAAAAAAAGTAACAAAATTGGAAAAGGGACCACATTTTCATCCTGAAATGAGATGAGGAACACCATAATGACATTTCAAAGAAAGGTCTGCTGCCACATCATACTGACCTGTAGTAATTCTCCCTGAAGTTAGATCTACTGCTGCATCAGTTCCTTCAGAATAATCAAAAGCATTCTTACTTTTATAGAAAAAATGTCCAGCTTCCGCTAAATTAGTGTCAGACATGGAAGGTTTAATTCCCCCAACCCCTCTATACCCATATGTCCCTGATCTATCATATTGATAGTGGTCATCCCTATAACCAAAACGATCCTCAGGAAGAGTAGTTGCAGGTTGCTGTGCTGTGCAGCTCCGTCCAAATGGTAATTTATAAACCACATCACAGCACACAGCTCTTCTTCCTGCAGTCAAATCAACAGGTTTTTCATCATCTTCTATTATTTTGGTCATCACACTTGAAGTAGATTCATCCATTGTTACGACAGTTCTATGAGATTTGGTTGTACTGAGATCCACTACTTCCCCATCAGTGATCCCCTGGGATGTGGCACTATCAGTCCATCCATTTGTGACACCAACGGGAGGCACAGTGACAGGTTTTGTAACAGCCAATGTTACTGCATGTGCTGGAGTACCTAGAGATAAGTTTATTGGTGCTTCCTCCCTAACTGTAGGAATGGCCTGGTCGCTTGGTATCATGTATGGAGGCTCAGTGTGCTTTGATGTAGTAAGCTGGAGTGGTGTTGTCATTGCATGTTCTACACCCACTAGGCTTTCTGTGCCTGTAGTGTAACTTGCACTAGCTGTGCATGTGACAAAGGTCACTGTCTCAGTGACCAGGGATATAGGAGTCACTACTGAAGTTGCACTGAGATTTATAATAGAGGGCTGGACAGCACTAATTTGTCTCCCATAAATTTCATTTGTTGCTATATGCCTTTTCATATCCATTGTAGAGGCAGAAAGATCCACACATTTTTCAGTTGTCTTAACTTCTACTTTCGGTACTGTACGCAAATCAATGACATCACCAACAAGTTGTAATTTTCCATCTTCTTTATACTGGGGCTTCTCTAAATGTAGGTTATCTAGAGCAAGAGGCTCTGGAGGAATTGATATAGAGATACTGCTGAGATCAACACTAGGAACTGCACTTCTGGTTGCTGAAACCTCAGCCTTGGAAACTTCTGTTGTCAGAAACTGTGTAACTGAAGTAGGGGCTGCATGAAATGAAGACAGTGCTGTGACAGGGGCAGCAGGAAATGTCTCCAAAGCTTTAGAGATGTATACAGTCTGGTCTGAAGAACTGGGAATTTCTACAGTTGTCATAGGAGGAACTACAGAAAACACCGGTTCAATGGAAACCAGATCTTTGGAGGGTGATCCCAGGGGCCAACTAGTAATTACTTGGCTAGCCGAAGAATCCGTTGGTGTCCCAGGTTCAGATGGCAATGTAATAACCACGTAAGTTTCCATCAGGGATTTGGAAAACCTCGGTGAGGACTTGTTAGAGTGTGGGGAAAGTGGGGAGGTGGGGGAAGGCAATTTATAATCTTCTGAAGTCACTAAATTTAAGGTCATACTTGAAGTTAAAGATAGGCCTGTTGGTTTGGGGTGTATATCTGTTGATTTTTGTGTAGTTACTGGAAGCTGTGGAACTGATGGTTTGGGAGCAATTGGAGGTTTGCTTGGCTCAGGCCTATGGGTAAATACAAGTCCAGATGGAATTAAAGATGGCTTTGGAGGAACAGGAGGAGGTGCAGTGGTACATATTTTTGTTGCAGGTAACCCAACACTCCTTGGAACAGCTGTAGTCTCTACAGTAGTAACAGCATCAAACAGAGGTGTCACTGTAGTAGCTAGAGTCACTGGAGTTGTAACTGTTAATTTTTTTTTAGGATGAATAGTTGGTTTAGGTGAAGTTGGTGGAGGGAGTGGTGGGGGAGGAGGAGGGGGTGGAGGTGGGGGAGGAGGAGGAGGTGGAGGTGGAGGAGGAGGAGGTTGAGCTGATATGTCCACAGAAGAACTTCTAAAGAATGGACGAGTTTTAGCTGGAAGAGCAGAAACAGAAGGACCGCCAGATGGTAATGGTTTTTCCTGCCCAAAGGTCTCTCCAGATATAAAGTATGTAGTTGAAAGCTGCTCCTCCACTGGAAGGGCTATTACAGAAGAAGGTGCTTGATCAAACACAGTTTCAGATAAGCTAGTTTTTGTTGGTTCAGCCTCAGACTCCTTCTTTTTATCTCTATAAGCTTCCAAAACTTCCAGAATAATTTCATTCCCCATTTCCTTCTTGTCTTTTTTCATTGGATCTTTTCCAGATATAGATAAGTCAGTGGAAATAGTGTCAGCAATTGTTCCCTCTGTAGGTTTAGTTCCTACAGATTCTATGATAGAAGGTGCCACATCAGATAAAGAAATCACAATATGATCAGCACTAGCTCTACCATCTGGTGTGGTAGTCCTATCTAAAGATACACTTATGTCTTCTGGATAGTCTATAATGCTGCCTGGAAAATAAGTTGATGAAGAAATTTCCTCAGAATCTTCAAATTTAGTTATTATGTCCACGGGCTCTGTATAAATTGTAGTTATGCCATCCAGGGTAGTAACAGGTGAGGAGCTATCTGTGGTAGAAACTGAAGAAACAGATGATGTGAGAGAAGGTGTGTCAGAGGGTGGGACAGATGTAGCACTTTCTGAAGGCTCAGAGTAGGTCAAAATCTGTGATTCGTGGGCAATTATCTCTTGAATTTCTCTTGTATAATCAGTTACATATTCATCCTCAAGTTCTTCTGTTGAAAAATGTTGGGTTATTTTAACATCGGGGATAGAGAGTGTTGCACTGCTTGTCGAATCTGTAAGAGACGCTCCGGAAAGAACACTTGATGTCAAAGATGCATCAGGAACCCTGTCAAAGTCCATGGTGGACTCTGTCATATCATCGCTGATAGGAGGCTGGGTTGGGCTGGATCCAGGTGTTACCTGTATCTGTTGTCTCTTCATAAGTTCCTCATAGGCAGCATCAGCATCTAGTAATTTTTTTTCTTCACTTGTAGAAGACACCATAGTACCCAGATCCACTATCTCATGGCTTTCTGGGATGATATAAGAGCTTGAAACAATGTCTTCTTGAGGAACAATGGAATGTAAGCTTTCTAACTCATAGAACTCTTTCTGTAGATCTGTAATTTTCTGCATAGGATCTTCATAAATCTGTTCTGGAAGTCTTATTTTTTGCTCTCTTCCTCTCTGTTGCATAAATCCATTTTCTTCTTCTTGCCTTGGTAGCAGATTGCCATCTACTGATCCATTGTATGTATCTTCTACTAAAGATTCATAAATATAATCCTCTATTAACATCCCACCATACAAAGGCTCTTTTTCAAACACTTCATCTCGTTCATTTGCAGCTGGAAAAGCTTTGTATTTGTGTGTTTTATGCATCATTTCTTCATACATCTCTTCAGCACTTTTTAATGCCTTTTGATCACCTTCTTTCTGCATAATAGATTGCTCATCAGTTGGTGAGTATAAAGACACAGCTGTGGGCAATTTATAAACTTTTTGTACTTCTATTATTTTTTCTGGGCTTATTTCAAAGCCTTCTGGGTCTGATTCTATGCTAGGTGAATATTCAGAACAAGACGATCTGTGGAGCTCCTCCATTTCTGCAGCCTGACGTAATTCTTCTGTTGGAGATGCATCTTCAATGGGAGAGAGATTACTGGGTGGTGTCTTTGGTCTTTCCCTCCTTCTCTGAGCTCGAAGTTCATCTTTGTCTTTCTTTGATTTTTTACTAGAACTCTTTCTTTGCTGCTGTTCTAATTCCCGCTGCTTTTCTTGCTCTTTTAATAATTCTTCTTCCTCTCTCAATTCTTCTTCTTCTGAAGAATCTTCAATAGTAGGCAAAAGAGGGCCATGTGTTCTATGCCGAGCTTTGCGTTGCTGTTTGCTTTCTCCTTTTTTGTGACTTGGGCTACTGTCACTGTCTTCATCAAGTGATGACACGGAGGTAGGGGATGTACCAGGAGTGAAGCTGGAAGCATGAAGACTTGAAGATCCTTCTCCTCTTGACCTATCTTCTGGTGAGTCTGTCAGGCTTTCCATTTCTAATTCTGGCTCTTCATCAAAATACAAAGTTGTTTTTTTCTGTGATGATTCTGCAGAATATTTATCAGCTATTGTACTGTTGAGTTCAATTGTTTTAAATCGACGTAGCCCTCCTCCTCCAGCAACTACAAGTTCTTCACTTTCCTGACTTTTAGTTTCTCTGTATTTAAGTTCAGGACTTTCATCAAATGTTTCATCATCTTCATCATGCCACGAATGACGCCTCCCTGCATCATCATCGATGCTTGCACTACTTTTTCGAGTCAGCCGTCTGTGTTTCCCTGCTGTTACTTTCCCTTTCCCTTTTGTTTCTTCCTTCTTCTGGCTCTCAGTACTACTGCTAATCTCTTTGAGCTGGTTCCTAATAAACTCATCATCCTCAGAACCTGAAGCATCCTCATCAGCACTCATTTCTATGATTTGTTTTCGAATGAAGTCCTCCTCTTCCCCCGATCCTTGACTATCTTCCTGTTTATACTCATCACTGCTTGATGAACCAACACTAGTTCTCCGTTTTCTCTGTGGAACAGGTGAGTTTTCACTTTCGCTACTGTCTTCAACAGAATCATACGGCTCTCTTCTTGCAGTTATGTCATCAAGAAACTCAGGCTTTTCTTTATGGTCCTTGCTGGAAGGAATGCCTTGTTGGCTATCTTTTTTAAAAGTGTCTTTCTTTTCTTCTTGACTCTCCTTGAGCCCCTCTTCTGAAATAGCAATTTCCAGGGTTTCAGAGAAAATCTGAGTTTTCTGTTGGTCGTTAGGCTTCTCAGGAGAAAGCCCATGGGGTGGTGTTTTCTTTTCTGACTGTTCATCAACGAGAGTACTTGCTTGAGCTTCCAAAATAGAGAGGACCGTACTTTCTAACTTAGCCAAATCTGAGGGGCTAGAAGGGCTGCTTTCTTGTGAAAAAGAGTCCTTTTTGAGTCCCTTGAGAATATCCTTCTCATCACTCGGAATAAGACTTGGAATTTCACCAAGCGAACTTGATATGCCATCAGAAGAATATCCTGTGTCGCTCAGACCTTGTGGACTTTTAGGCTGCTGAGAACTTGAGGTGTCTGATTTGTCATCTTCCTTTTCCTAGCAAGGAGGAAAAGATACAGGAAAACTTAACATGGTTGAACTAAAAACATGGACTCTCTATTACTCTC
>NW_012148753.1:115075-118094 GCF_000956105.1 Propithecus coquereli
AAGAAAACTTTAATGATAATTTTTTATTAACATAATTAATACCTTTGGATTATGAGATCAGGTGAAGGACAAGAAAGAATCAGAGGAATGGGCTTTGTGCCTGGCCACAAATTAGAGGGGATGTTGGGAAATCTACTTAACAAAAATAAACAGGTAACACGACATAATATATGCACCACCTACTGCGAAGGATTTTGTTTTTGTTGAGAGATTCAAACAGAGCACTGCTTTTTAAAGACACTCTGAAAACTGTAAAACATTGCATATACTTGGTA
This sequence comes from Propithecus coquereli, assembly GCF_000956105.1. Taxonomy (NCBI): domain Eukaryota; kingdom Metazoa; phylum Chordata; class Mammalia; order Primates; family Indriidae; genus Propithecus; species Propithecus coquereli. Next base: position 115,351 of record NW_012148753.1, read on the forward strand.
TTGCTATTAATATTATAATTCTATATCACTTAGAGTGAATATTTAGAAATCATAAACTTTGAAAAAGTTATGCAATAATTGGTCTGACTCATCAATTCAGCTAAAGAGAAATATCCAGCTTTTATTTTTATAGAGTTATTAACCACATTTATCTTCAGCATCCCACTTTGATGGTGTTTCACTAATATCACTTATGTCTTCTGATTTAGAAACTACTTGGTGCTTTATCTTCAAAGGCAGCTTCCTTCAACCAGTATGATAATTAACTTTTGTGAGTAGGAGCATGTGTTTTTCAGGGAGCTGGGACCCTCAGTCGGCATACCACAGCCTTGAACTTGCTGCCTTCTTTGGGCTGTGATGATACCACCACAGCAATTTAGTTTCAAAAATAAGAGTGGCTACATAAACATTTGTTCACCTGTAATATGCTGAAATTAAAAAAATATATATACAATTTTTTTAGGTAAGAATAAATTATATTTATATTTTGTTTTGTTATTGAATTTTGTCTTTGTAGTACTGCTAGCAATAAAATCATAGATGGAAAATGGCGAATAGTAAGTACCTATGTATTTTCTTTGTGTATATGTGATCAAAGAACATTTATTTTTTTGACAAATAAACCATATGACTGAAAAAAATAAGAGAGCTCTTAAATGAAAATTAAACATAGAGACTTTTTTGCTGATTAAAAAAAATACACATGAACAAAATGAAGCTGAAACAGTTAGTTTCCCTGGTTAAAGAAGAGTGTCACAATAGCCCAACAGCCCTCTAGAATGGAAGGGTAAGGGAAGAGCTGCCTAAGGTTATGTTGCATCTCATTCTGGCCTTATGAGGCTGCCTTGATTCCACCTAGTCTGTATCTTGAAACATGTCAATATTTTCAGTGGCTGTGTGGGCATGGGCTCTTCTGACATATCCATGGCCCAAATGAACACATGTGAGATTGCCACAATGAACAATTAACATGCAAAAACCTTCCTTCCCTCTTTCCTTCACTCCTTCCTCTTTCTTTCTTTCATTCTTTCTCTTCTTTTCCTTCTCATTCTCATTTTTCTAGCTAGAGTTCTCAAATACAAAAGTTGTTGGTTTGATACTTTTTACATTCATTTTCATCTCAATATATATATTCATCATATATGGTTAATGATACACCCTTAGCATATTATAGGGTAAAATGCTTTTGCTGAATTTACAACATGGCTCAATTCAAAAAAGATAGTCTGATATATTCTTAACAACTTTATTGCAAAAAGCAATGCCTACTCTTTGGTTTACCAAGAATTAACTGTCCTAGAGTACTTTGGGTATTTTTCCAGGAAAAGATTATGTATGCACGGTTGTGAGACTGTGCTAGTAGGATTGATGAGCACCCAACTCACTTTGGTTCCTTTCTTTTAAGAGGTACACATTGGGGAGGCAAGCAAAAGTGAAGCGGCCTTCTAATGAGAGCTTTCTGGAAGGTCACAGTGGAGAGACATTTCCACTTCATCACATCCCAAGCAATGTCAGAGCACATTTTTTGGAGTTCAATTATGTTTTCTTTGTCCTTCATGTCTGCCTTTCTTTATGCTAGCCCCATGCACTCTTCACTAAATCACAGTGAACACCATCCCCATGGGGGTGGGGTACCTAAGCTCCTTGTGAATAAAAGATCAAGAAAATTATCTTTCATAATCAAATTTTGACAGTGTCATATGTATTGTTTATTTTGTGTCTACGTATATTGTAAAACATAACAACGTTATAAAACTATACATATATGGAAGAAATGTAACTATGGTTATATGTAAAATTTACTGAGTATAATTTAAAAAATCACAGTTTTAAACAATAGATTCTGAAGGTTCTACTGTCATTTTACAGACATAAGTAGACATATATAATGTAACAGAGGAAATTAAGTGACATTAGACAAAAGACAAACACACATAAACATCAATATACCTACCCTATAATCCCCCTTAAATGACTTTATGTTCGTGCTTTTCTTCTTTCCTCAGTCCTATGTTCCACCCACTTATCTTTCTTGCCACTCACTTCCTGGTCTCTTTCCTCCATACTACTCCCAGTGTTTAATCACAATTTACCTATGATAATGATGCTGTGATGATCTTTTCCCCTTAACTTACTCTTCCTCTTCCACATCATGAGGTGGCAAGTTTGCAGAGCATTTTGCTCTACAGGCTTTTTCCTTTTCCTTCCACTACCCCACTGCCATTTATTGAACGGCAGACCAGTCAGAGAGAAGCAATGATGAACTGAGCCCCATTTGGAACTCTTCCTGTAGTGGTGTATCTTGAGGCCTTCACTAGTAGTAGAGAATGTGCCAAGACATATCTGAATTGCAAAATTTGGTTCTGTCTTTTACAAAGCCTTCCACATCGAAGGAAAATAGAAGTTTTTTGAATATTATTGGGGTTAGGAACTGACTTCTAGGTTGCATATACAACGGTATGAAGAAAGAATCCAATGTTAAGTTTCTAATTTTCCCAAAGCCATTTATTTTTGAAGGGCTAAAATTAAATAACAAGTAAATGATTTTTAATAATTTATACAAAGTTAACATTGACACAGATTGCTGGTCTGAGTGTTGAAATACTGCAAACAAAATTAAGTCCATAAAATTTACTGGACCTGGACTGAAAGATTGGATACTCTCACCTAAACACCATAATACGGGAGTCCTTGTCACTACAGAAAACTTGAGTATTTTTCATCCTATATGACAACGTGGCCAT
>NW_012148753.1:119272-119830 GCF_000956105.1 Propithecus coquereli
TAAATTTTATGAATATGTAATGAATAGATTACCACCACTCTTCTCTCACTTCTCATATCAGTTGGTCACAGGGTCTGTGAGGAACCTTAGGAAAAAACTGGGAGTTTTACCATAAAGAGAAGTTACAATGAAGCAATCACTTCATCTGCTCATCTTTGTATTAAAGCTTATCATTCATTTAGGCAGCTTTATGGCTTATATTAACTAGTTTCAACTAAACAAACTTTCCTATAATGCGTAAGTGGTAGGCAAAAGATTTCTTCAAAATAATCATGTATTAAAATAAAATTAATAATGTAAGAAACATACACTAATGTGGAAGCTGACACTTTTCATATCATTACAAGCTTTTCATAATTTTTTATACCAAGGTAAAAACAATGGTCATTAAATTAAATAAGATCTGACAAGAAGTTAGCAAATAACATTTGACGTTATCAGGAAAACTGAAATCTGTATCTATACCTGTAAGCACTAATAACAAACCTCACCCTAAACATACAATGTGCTTTGAAGTTAAAGCCAGATGACACCATCACAAAACTCTGATTCTCAGCA
>NW_012148753.1:124200-126193 GCF_000956105.1 Propithecus coquereli
AATTTCATTCTTAATACTAATCACATTTCCTCAGGTAATTGAGCAAGAAGCACTCAAAGGCTCAAATTATTTGGTATCTTTTTCCCACAGTGTTCTGATTTGCTAACTAAAACATTTCCTAGTATCTTTGCTCTTCAGTACTTAAGCCATGACCACCTGCACTAAATCAACTGAGGTAGTCCTTAGACATACAAATAAATGCCTTGGAACTACACCAAAACTATTTCAGCAGAATTCTGGGAGTAGAAAAAGAAGGACCTGCCTTTTTGATAAATTGTCTGGTTAATGCTTTTGTAAACTAAAGACTAAAAACCACTCCCTGATAAGAACATATGATGAATGATCACAATGGAGACATATTATGTCAGACTAATACTATTGCAGAATTCCTCCCTGATTGATATGTATTGTACTTTTTCTTACCTATGCTAATGCAATAAATAAAGGCTGCGCATGTAGTTCTAATTACTATCATTTAATGTGTACTCATTTTTTAAGGCACAGGGTTGGGTCATACAAATAATACTGCTTTCCTGTTGTTACACTGTCCTCTGAGAAGTTCAATTTCAAATTGCTTTTCATACTGGCTTACTGTTTCTAGTCACTTAGCTTAAATTATTTAAAGGCGAAATCACTTACTGTTCTAGAATACTGTCAGAGATCTAAGTTTAATATCTTACTTTAGTTTCCAATTTCTTTAGAAGCATTAAAATATAGCTTAATATCTGTGACTGTTTTGCAATCTGTAAGCTATTATAATTCTTACTTGCTGATCTGAAAGAGTAAAGACAAAAGTCAATTCTTAAGCTTCAGTAAAATGCTGCCTATAAAACATTAGGATGTATTATGGGTTCACTTCCTTTTTGTGTGTATGATCACTCAATATCAATTTCCTTCTTAATTTCATGTCTAAGCTGCACTGAAGTGAATTCTGCCTTCTTTATATGACTTTATGTAAAAGTCATAGGAAAGAAACTGATTTGATTTCTTATGCCAAATACTAAAAGTTCTAGCTCTCATGTTGAACAGTCCCTGAGGCAGGAACTTCCATAATACCTACAGAAAATCAATCTTAATAATCTATGCTGTGGTATTAAAAACCATTATTTGGTTGAGCCACATCTTAAGATATTTTCATTCAGAGCCTGACTTTTTTAAAAACAAAAACAGATACAAATAGCTGCATCACTGTGCTGTCTTGTCACATGGATTCTAAAAACCAAATGCAGGTGTGTATTAAGCATTACCATTGTCTATGATCTAATGTAAGTAAGTTAGAAAGTTTTCAGTACACAAGGAATACAGGTTTCATGCCATTGGAAATTTTTGTCAATTAGAAAGTGTGATTATTTTAGCTGAGTTTTTGGGACAAATTATTCTTACAAAGTTGTCATTTCTTGCTACTTACAGTATATGATACCACAAAGTACATGGCTCTTGTTAAAAGGAAAACATGTTGAGAAAATAAAGCATAGTGATTATTTCAAGGTACTATACTCATAATGTTCTAAATTTGAAATTTAGGTAAGAGAATTAAAAGTATAATCTATTTAATTTAGGATATCACATAAAATACTTCATTTTCCCAATTTAAAATCATGCTTGGAAAACCTATAAAGCAGTGATAACAGCCATGCTAAATAAGGTTTATAATGCAAACAGAAGGCAACAGTATAAATCTGAGAAATAAAAGATATTATCCTGAGAACCTATTTCCCTATTTCAAATTAATGTTTTTGCCTAAATTCCCATCCATATTTAGTTAGACCTAACATTTTCAATCATTGCTATTTTGCATTTTTAACATTATGTTACTATACTCAGTCCTTTGAGTGCATGATTAATTTTTGTTATGAAAAAAATATGAAAGCTAAGCGTAATTCTTTTGGTTTTACACTTTGACTAATTGTCACCAAAATTAATTTGAAAACTGATGTTTCTATTATGTCAAATAATGACAACATCATTCATTCATGTATCTGTTCTGTATATA
>NW_012148753.1:140735-141946 GCF_000956105.1 Propithecus coquereli
GTGGATATATTTTATTTAATGATTCCCCAATTAGAAGAATATTGTATGTACAGCAATACAAACATAAATCAAAATGTAAATTCAGAGAAGCACTAAGGGGTTTAAAGTAGTTTGTTTAATTCAATAAATAAAACATTATTCATTTGCTTTGCTATCTGCTATCCAACAGTATGCCTATAATATATACTATACATTCTAAACATTCAGAGTTCAATCTTTTGTTCAACATATTTGCAGGTATTGTAGTGCTACCAGCAAACAGGTAGATGTGGCCCATGTAAGGCTGAAGACTCATTAATCATTGAAGGAATCTGGGGAAGTAAGGATATTTCAAGTATATTTACCTTTCATATATGTGGTTTGTCTCTGGTCTTAGAGCCAGTAAGGATGGGGAATGGTGATAGAGATTGAGATAGGGAGACTGGATAATACAGAAAGTCAAATTGGCAAAGATATTATATCTTAGGCAGTAAATACATTGCCATTATCCTGTTCATTTTTGCAATGAAGAAACAGAACTACACTGTCGTAGTTCTACACTGTACCTTAATAGATACATAATAACAGTAAGTGAATACCAGCTCACAAAAACCTGATTTTGAATAAAAGTATAAGTTCAATTAATTTCTTTAACTGTTAAAGAACAAGAGAGATTTACTGATGGATCCTATAAGCGGGCCCCGTGCCCACCTCCCCACAACTGCCACTGCCTAGGAGCACCACTGGGACTCACCATAATAAATAGTCCAGTCAGTTTACCTTAGCTACCTCGAGGAGCCCAAGACATCCCAATCAACTCTTGTTACCCAGACTCTCATTTACCCCAGGTCCTCACACCTGCTAAGTGTTTCCTAGAAAGTGAGGATGTGAGACCTGGAATGAGTCAGGAAGGAAGGGAAGGAGCAAAGAGAGAAAAATGGAGAGTCTTGCCAGAAACATGTGGCATGCTTGGTTGTCACACCTGCCCATGTTACTGTCAGGACCATTGCAGGAGTGATATTGCCAGGAATACCTGGTGCTCTGAAGCTCCTGGAATTTATGAGAGTTGCTACATGGTGAAAGAGAGCTGGAGCCCGACTGTCTGAAATGTTCGGCTGAGTCAGATAAAGATTTTTGAGTCAGTAAGTGGCATGATTGAATCTATCATCTTGGAAAGAATATGATAAAGAAATGTACCCTAAAAAAGTCAACACTGCTTTCTGAGCCTTTGC
>NW_012148753.1:148636-150203 GCF_000956105.1 Propithecus coquereli
GAGAATAAGCTCTATTCAGCTTCATTTGGCATTCTGTTGAGACTTAGGTGTACTAAAAAAATGTTTTTCTTAATAATCTCCCACTTACAATCATGATATATAATTGTGCCTATAACAAATGCATAAAATTAATTTTTGTGAAAAAAGTAATCTCAGTAATAACATATCAGGCCATTTCAAAGGTTGACTTTCTAACGTGAAAATTTTCTTTTTCTTTCTAAGAGTTACTTAATTTTATGGTGCCCTTTCTCAAATATTAAGATTCCAAGGAACATATTTGTTTTAATCATGTAATCATTATATTAAAAATTATTACCTTGAACTATTGCAAAATAGGCTTTAATTTTCTTTTGGTAATGTCAAAACTGTCCATTCACCTCAGTTTATTTCAAATGTGGTGTGTGTGTGTGTGTGTGTGTGTGTATGTGTTGTGGAAAGCAGAAGATGTTTTTAAAAAGAAAAAAATAAATTAAAGCCTTGTGGTCAAGGGCCTAGACACAGAGATCTTAAGCATACCTCCAAAGACATTGTCATTACTGTAACCAACTTGAAGAACAAAAGTGCATCATTCATCATGTGACAAGGCCCCATTCTATGAACTTAAATTGCTTGTTTTGTTTATCTGTTCTTCACAGCTTGCTGTCAAAACTTTTGCTCACCTGGTTACATTTAGCCCTATTTTTCTCTTAATTTGGGCATAATATAACATATTGGTTACCCCATCCCTGGGATAACATATTATTTATTAAGGTCTGTGCCTGTTTCTTGCTATTTCTGAAACTGTGCTGAAAACTTAATTATTAGAATGGGCATTATTTTAAATGATAAAATTAATTATATTTTGATTGAAAACTACCATGAGTAGCCAATGTGTGTCAAATTAGAAGTATTCCTATAGTGCTGTATAAAATCAAGTGTAAAAATGAAAATAATTTCTATTGATAAAGTTGAAAGAATATTAGTTATTATTTTATCCCCACTCATTCCTGAATTTATTCCTGTAATAACTGACTGAAACTATTTAGTCAAACTAGTTGGTATGAGACTAGAAATAGATCCTCAGAGAGAGCACCCACTGACCCAATATATAACCTATTTCCTAAAATGTCCTCAATAAAGGCTAATACAGTGTCAAAGTTCAATTCATGAAAGGCAATTATAACAGCATGGAGGTGGGGCAGGCAAGAAAATATATATAGGCTCTCTGATGTTCTGTTTCAGTCCTACAGTACATTTAAGAGGATCACAAAAAATGAATGAACTGAACATCCTTTAAGCACACTGCCATGGTATTTATTTTGGCCAAGCTTTAGAAAAATTTGACCTGAGGCTGATTCAGGATTACACTGTGACAAGCACCTGGAGTGCAGTTATTTCATGCAGCCAATTAATTGGGGAGCCATATGTTTTAATATTTAGCCAAACTGGGGTTAGAGCTGATATTTTCATATCATCTTATGAATGTTAATTAGCTGAATAAGGGCATATGCTGAATAGACAAGGCTGTGTCTTTTTCTACTTGCTTTCTGTGGTGTCTATCACAAATTCATAAAGAATTTTAAGTAAA
>NW_012148753.1:150253-150957 GCF_000956105.1 Propithecus coquereli
TAAAAATTTGAATATTCTATTTTTAGATAGCATTTTGTTTTACTTGACATCTAACAGCTAATCAGTATTGAGAAATCTTTGTGAGACTTCTTCATTATCTTATGATAATAAGATAATAAAGTCATAGAATTCAATTCATTCATAAGATAATTAACACATATTTCCTATGATATTCCTATTGTTCTCAATGCTTCATATATGATCTTTGCTCTTGGAAGAACCAAAGTAATTATATAGGAACCAACAAAAATATAATAAATATAGATTTATATATATCATAGGCAGGAATATATAACATATAAGTATATATTCACGTTTATACCTGCATTTAGTCAAGTGATAAAATTTAGAATGATAAAATCAGGATTAGGAATGTAACAACTAAATTGGCCAAAGTCACCAGGGAAAACTTAATAAAGTGCAATTTATTATGAGCAATGACAGACCACTTGGATTTGGAAAACAGAGAACAATGGATTCCAGAGACAAGAAATGTACCTCCCCCCTCCCACATACACACAAAATGTGTATCTTTCTTGGTTTAGGATAATAGAAACAAGTAGAAAATTAGGTGAGAATGAAAACAATATATGATTCACATGTGGAAGATAATGATCTGTTATAGAGTCTAGGCTGAAATCTCTAGGGATAAAAAAGTTCAAGTTTAAGTAAATATTTAAGAAGGAGATAGCTCCTCAGTTCAG
>NW_012148753.1:152322-154169 GCF_000956105.1 Propithecus coquereli
TTTATGAGAGTTGCTACATGGTGAAAGAGAGCTGGAGCCCGACTGTCTGAAATGTTCGGCTGAGTCAGATAAAGATTTTTGAGTCAGTAAGTGGCATGATTGAATCTATCATCTTGGAAAGAATATGATAAAGAAATGTACCCTAAAAAAGTCAACACTGCTTTCTGAGCCTTTGCGTGTGTTCAGTGTGCTTGGCTGAAAAATAGAATTATAAAATAGAACTCCCATTTTTAACACATAGTTGGTTTCCATTTAACATGTAACTTCCTCCCTAGGCCACCTGCATTTGAAGAGGACAAGTTTACCTTAAAGGAATGAAGAAGCACTGTAGAGGTTACAAGCTTGTATAAATGACTAGAGCAGGAGCAGAAGAAATTGAAAGAGGGAATTGACATTGACAAGAAAAAAATCAGCCTAATTTCCAAGGAATGGGGTGATTTAAAAATAGAGGAGAAACAGGTTCTGAGGGGGAAGACAGGCTGGAATATGTTCAACTTCAGGACCCTATACATATGCTTATCTTATCTAATCCTTACAACAATCCTAGGAAAGAGTTTCTATAATTATGTTCATGATATAGATGAAGAAACTAAAGTATAGAAACTAAAATGTAATATCCTGTTCAATTCCAAAGGTAGTAAGTGGCAGATCTCAGAGATGAATCCATAGCTGAAGATTCAGGTCTTAAAGAATACAGAGGGTACTTAAGGCAGAGTGAGAGGTGGGATTTCTCAGAGATGGTGTGTAGAAGAAGACAACAAAGGACAGATTCTTAGAGAATAGCTCCATTTAACAAGAAACCAGCAAAACATACTAAACAGGAACATTCAAAAAAATAGGAAGAAAGCCAGTAGTTTTCAGTAACCTTGAGGGAAGAAAGATGAGCATTTCAAGGGAGTGACAGGCAGCATTGCCAAATATGGCAGTGAGATTAAGTGACATATACCTCAAAGAGACATATCTCTTTCTACAATGGTATGGAGTATTCTGTTTATATATTTCTTTCTCTATCTTTTATTTTGTTTCTCTCATCTTTGCAATACATGTTTTGGTTTTTCTCAAATAGCCTGCATAATGGGCTATAAAATTATTTCACTTGAGATTAAATATGTACCTACACCTAAATGAGTTACGATATATATTACAGTGCTTCACCTTTACGTAATGAGCAGAAGTGTCTAAACACATCAATAAAAAGAAACCATAGAATCAAATTCAAGTTCTATGTTAGAATATTGCTTTGAACAACATCAGATAGATTTTGAAGTAAAAATTTATTTGTGGGTATCACTTTTTTCCTTACAGAATATCAAATAATTACACTTTAGATAGATAAGCTACTGTAGAATGAGGCTCAGTACTTTTTCCTATCTTTCTTCTTTTCCTGTTTTTAAAATAGAAAAATTGGTTAAGATTAAGTAAGCAACGAGAATGTTCCGCATGCTTTGTATATCGGTACATACATAGAAACTACTACAGGTATCTTTATTCCTGGAGAAACTACTGAAATATCACACCGTATAATTCATTCGATTAATTTATCATTCCACATATTTTCCCCAGACACTATATTGGGTTATGTTAATACAGAGATTAAAGACATAGTTGCTTATCACAACCACCCCAGGATCCAACAGGAAAAAAGAAAATATAAATAGTCTCATTATCCTTATAATGAAAGTTAGCAGAAAATGCTCTGGAAGGTCAATGAAGATGTAACTCACATAGAGTGAAGGACGATGAGAGCCAGGGAAAGCTTTGCAGAGGAAGTGACGACTGAGTTGATGATTCACGAAGAACTAGTTAGTATTAGCCAAAGCGGAGCATGCGAAAGTGAGGGAAAGTTT
>NW_012148753.1:167459-168763 GCF_000956105.1 Propithecus coquereli
ATGTTTTAACAAAGACTTTACTTGGTATAATATTGCATAATCTGTTAGCATAGTTGGTGTTATTATTGATTAAATATGCTATCTCCCCAGAGATACTTAAATGCGATTATACTCTCTGAGAAACATCATGAATCATTGATATAATTAATTGTAGCACATAAACTGAGAAAAATTATTAGGAAAGCACATCATGGTACAATAGGCAAATAAAATAACCACTAAAGTCATACACATCCACAACAATAAAGAAAATTATCAAATAAAGCATGGATTACTTCTAAGTTTTTATCTCTTCACTTATTCTTGCTTACTAACATTAGAATGAGCTAACACTTGTGAATAGACTGGTTCTACTCAAGGGTACCAAGTTCTGCAAAAAATAATCATCTATTTAAATTTCATTTAATTATTCAATAAACATTTATGAATAATAATGTTATTCATAAAAATAACTATGAACAATAATGTTCTAAGGATTCTTACTATCCAATGGGGATAAAATGTGAATTTAGATGTGGACTCTTTTTCCCAGATGACTGTGTATCTCTGCATCTTTATATATCTGTCTATCTATAGTATCTATTTATCTACCTATCTAAGCCTGAATGCCTTATAAGACTTTCATAAAAATTGATGCCTTAATTTTTATGAATTGATATAGAATACTGACATTTGTATCATTGCCACTCTTTTAAAGAATGTTTACCAAGGAACTGTTTTGGAAATTATTCCAAATGTTTTCTGAAATAGGACAGGAATCATCAATGCATCTATATTAAACGTGTTTGGGAGGCACTTAAATGATTAAATGTAACTACAGTTAACAGTATATTTGGCAATTAAGAATGTGCTCAGTATTGGCTTTACAATGCACAGTGAGAGCCACACATTTAGAGTCACTGAACACTGTATTTGATCTTACTATCCAAACTAAAACTCTATATAATATTGAAAACATATCACTTTCTCCCCTTTCACTAGATTGCACTTTCAGAATGCAATATATTCCATGTGACTAAATATCTCAATATAAAATTTCTTCTATTGGCTAAATTTATTTATGTATCTTACTCAAAAACAAAATTTGCATAAAGAGATATAATTAATGTAATAGATTTTTATAGAATGTAAAAACAGTGAAGATCCACCGTTGTCTACTACAAAGACATTTTTACTAATAATTACAGGATCTTTCACTGTCGTGAGTCTACAGCACAAGTTACTAAGCTAGACTGTTTTGTTGCTTCATAATCAGGAGCATATCAGGAACGCAATAGAGCTTTAGAGTTATTTTTTATTTTTTA
>NW_012148753.1:168813-170353 GCF_000956105.1 Propithecus coquereli
GGGGTAATAATGTGTGCATGCAGAAAAAACAGTAAAGAATACATGTCAAGTATAAGTATCTGAGCATGTGGTAACTGCGCTTATTAAACATAACTCTGGTTAATCTGCTAATACTTTGGCATCAGGCAGTAGCCTCCTAAAATGCAATTTTAAACAGTGCTTAATTTTGCAGCCAAACTTGTACAGATAAAACTTGATCTAAAGGCTTAATAATATGTTACAATTGCATAGAAAAATTCCTAATTCAAAGAAGTTTCCAGGAATATATTTTGTATCTAGTAAATTTAAATCTATCAGTTCCAACCAATCAACATACAAGTTTTATACGTTTAAAGATGAAATTAAAAATGGAAACTATTAATCAGCTTATTCCTCCCCATGTCCTTAATTCTTCCTTATTCACACACAGCTGTTCTTAGAAGCTACAGAGTGGGAGTTTAAAGGAGAAAAATAAAGTAAGCAGAGGATAAAATCATTAATATGTTATATGCTAATGGTAGCTAACACTATTAACAGCTTATAAAACCTGGAGATGGCATATTATCAATGATCTAAAATTAAATTTCTTAAACAATTTTAACTAAACAAAATGAATGAATTTATATATACCATTTAAACACTTTTTCTTTGCTATTAAATAATTTATACAACATTTAGGTTATGCTAGTCTCTTACTTTACTCCTGTTTCTTGTTTCTCAGTGGTTTGAAGGTTGTTTTTAACTATTACCAATTCTGATAGAAGAAGACTTAAGGAAAGATGTAAATGCCAGTTGATATTTTAAAGGCAGCAAATAATAATTATTGAAAACTCAGAAAATGGAAGGTGAAAAAACAATCAGACATAAAATAATCATTTGTTATATCTTATTACAGTCTATTTTATATGCATTTTAATATAGTTGACATCATATAACACTCATTTACTTAATCAATCATTGTGTGGAAAGAATTATATATTCATTTAGAACATATGTAATTATTCCTGCTATTCCACTTAACCTTATAATATGAGTAAATTCAATGTTATTTATTAATGTCTTTGCTTATATCACTGAAAATAGCAATATCATATTTGTGTGAACATAACAAAAATTACTTAACCATTCTTTAATTATTACGTACTTAAGATATTTCCAGTTTTCACTAACAAAGCTCTTCAATTATGTCTCTAGGGCCATCACAAATCTACTTGTAACACTGAGTTGACTGAGTCAGAGTTTTCTTTTTAGAGCATTTACTTCTCAAGGAGCAGAATTTCTAGATTAGATATAGATCCTTCTAAATGGAAAAAATAAAAAAGGGATTACTGCTAGCTTCTATCTCGTGAAAGACAGTAATTGTTTTTTCTTCTTTATAGTAAAGGCAAAAACATTTAGGACAAAAGGTAATCCAATGCAGTACTAGAACTAAAAAGAAAAACACTTGAATTTCCTGATCATTTACCTCTAGTTAGCAAAAGTTCTACTATTTTCTTAACTCTTCGAAGACAGAAAAAATAATATACCTCTCAAGGAGCAGAATTTCTAGATTAGATATAGA
>NW_012148753.1:174539-175935 GCF_000956105.1 Propithecus coquereli
AATTACAGAGATTTTTATCAGGAGCCTGAAAATCCAAAAATTAGGGCTTGATCAGAGTCCAAAGGTATCTAATTAATATAGAAATACTGAACCCATCATCAGTCTTGGATCACTGAGTCAGCACCAGACATTCTATCCAAATCCCTAAGACTTGGCAAAAATCTTGTTAGCTACAAATTGCTGTCCAATAAATCTTGATAAAATGCAAATATGAGTATGACAAACTCCTACAATGACCCTCATTCCTTATGAATAAAGTAGCCCATTTGTAAGCCTCACGACACACCTTCAGAAGTGGAAGTTACACTGAACATATTCTTTCGTGGTTTGTTTTTCACATGGTTTTTGCCCAGAAGCCTTTCAAAACACAGGTTTGTTAGTGCTCCCAAAGTATATCGCGGTGATGTCATACTATAGTTATTTTCTCTTTGTGTAGGTCTTGCCTAGACTCCCAGCCACTTGGATAGAAAGACACATGTATGCACGCACAATTTCTATACCTAAGCAACTAGCTGAAAACATTTTGCTAAGTGAGTTTTGTTAATTTGAAGTAATCTGGTGTTTGCGGACTTGAAGATTCTATAGCCTCTGTGAAAATATTATAAACAAGTTTTAAAAATTTCAAAAGTAGAGTTACCAGGCAAGCAGCACCTGGAAGGGTTGGCGGGTAGGGAGCTCATTGTCTGAGTACCCCTCAGTTCGCTGTAGGGCCCCAAAAGGAAAGGTCCTATTCTCTGTGGATGACTCCAGGTGGTGGCTAAATTGTCTCTCCGGACAGCCGCGGGTAGGGAAAGGGAGAATGAAGCAATATGGCTCCTGTCAATTGGCTTGGGTCTGTGGGCCAGGAGGTGCCCTGAGGGAGCTGGGAGCCTGGTGCCCTGTCTGCAAGAGGCTTACCACTCATGCTCACTGTCTCTGGGCTGGTGTTAGGTCTCTCCAACTGCTCAGGAGCCCACTAGCAGTCTAAGATGCAAGGGAGGGGAAATTTAACTGCTCCGCCTACCCTTGTTGCTGATCTCCAAGCCTGTTGGGGGCCTTTGTCCTTCCAGTTCTCTTCTACAGCTTCTTCCCGTGGAGTCTCCTGTAGTTTCTGGCACACTTCCTTCCAACCTTCATCCTATCTATGTTTGTCTCCCTGTTTATTTTTTTTCACTTTCTTCTAAAATCTATCTTTCTTACAGAGACACTCTGGCTGGCAGTTTTTCTCATCCGCCATCTTGGTGGATAACAGACTTAAACCTAAGTTTAAGACATGGAACTATAAGAATTCTACAAGAAAATGTTGGAAAAACTCTTATAGACATTGGCCTAGGCAAAGAATTTATGAAGAAGACCCCAAAGGCAATTACAGCAACAACAAAAATAAATAAACGGGTCCTGATCAAATTAAAAAGCT
>NW_012148753.1:177040-179756 GCF_000956105.1 Propithecus coquereli
TTTGGGTCATCACTACCACGGATAATAACACTTAAGACTTCAATGAAAAGAGTCTTATCGCTTAAGACTAAATCGGGGAATAAGCACACACCAGCTGATCCCTGCTATGATGCAGTTAAATAGGATAGCAACAGTCTCTTGGGAAAAGTGATTATAAGCTGTCTTAGAAAAGTACAAGGTCAGATACTGTTGGATCCATTCCAGACTAAATCTAAAGCCATAAGCTTGTAGTTCACCTGCTTTTATATCAGACCATTTTCTCAATAACACAGAGATAAATATCACCATCATACCCTTTCTGTAATGTTTAGGGAAAATATGGGAAAAGTATTTCCTTTTTCTTTTTATGGTTGTCATTTTCCAAATCTTGAATAACTCTCTTAATAAGCACGACTATACTATACCTACACTAATTGATCAGTAACAATAACTACAACTTTAAAGTATAAAAAGAGATCTCTCTCACTCTATAAATTACTTAAAAACAAGTAGAGCTGCACAAATAAATTTATAAAGATCATTTATAGGTCAATCAAATGCCTCGCCCTCATATCAGTCACATGTATGAGATTCCTCCTTAATTCTGGCAAAACTGGGCAAGAAGAGGACACTGTCATTAGCAAATGAAGAACCAATTTAAACTCATTCTATTCTGTCATTTAGATGGCAAATACGTATGGCGTGTTAGATTTATGTATATGTTTCTATCTGTTATAGTACATCCAAAAGAGACTTATTACACCTAACAGTTAAATCACAATGTGATAAAAACAAATTGATTTAAGTCTGTTATTCATCGTGAATTAATTTTTGTGAATGGCACATATGGTAGTAAAACTCATTGGAAACCAAGTAGGTGGGAGGAGGGGATAGGTAAATTTACACCTAATGGGTACAATGCACGTTACTTTGGTGATGGGCACACTTATAACTTTGATTCAAACTGCACAAAAGCAAAACATGTAATCAAAACATTTGTAACCCCCATAATATTTTGAAATTAAACAACAACAACAACAAATTGACTTCTGGTTTCTGGTTCTCCATGAAGAATATTCTGAGATGTGTTAATGCAGAAAGAGAAACTGCAAAAACCCTAGATATTCCTGCTATGGATAAGAAGTAATGCCAACTATCTGAAGGAATAATTATGTATGTTGGAGTGAAAAAATCTCCTGAATATACAGAAAACCTTCACGACTAATTCACATTCCATGTTACATAACTTTATGCATTAGCAGGTGTGTCTGATTTTCTTTAAAAAAAAAAAAATCAAACCTGTGCTGAAGAGCTTTGTTCACTCTCAAACTGAAAAGTAATGTTGGGACTTAATCAGATATCTATTCCTGACTTTCGAACTTAGAACACACAGGCTCTGAACAAAATCATTTGTATTTCTCATGATACTGTGCACTGGCTGGGGTCCCTCATGAGGCTACATTCAGCTGGTAAGGGAACTGGGCTGTGCAGAACAAGATGGTCTCACCTGCCTGTCTGCCACATGGTGCTGACTTACATTATTGAATAATAGCTGGGCCCCTCTCTTCACCACATCAGCTTTTATTCTGGCATATCATGGCAGTTTCAGAGCAGCACTCTAAATGGACAGGTTCCAATGCACACACTTATTAAGCCTCTGCTTACATCATGTTTGCTGATGTCAAAGTCACCAAAATATGTCACAGGGCCAAGGAAGTACACGAAGGTTGATATTCTGAGAGACGTGACTCATGGGAGCATGTTACTACAATATTTTCCCACAGGGACTCTATGCTTAGGTCCCTATAGGTTTCCTTGGTGAAGGATGAGTCTAGCTGTATATTTCTTTTTATTTATCTTCCTTGGGTTACTTAGTTCCCCCAGGTTCTATGATTCCATTTCTTCTCTCAGTTTTTGGCTATTTTATCTTCAAATATTGCTTTTCTCCTTTTTTTCCTATTATTCCTTTCTAAATCTCTAGTGAGATATATGCTAGTTTTTTTCTCATTCTATTATCCATATTGTAAACTTCTCAATGTTTAATAATTTATATATTCCATCTTTCTCTCTGTTGCATACTATTAATACTCTGTCATGTATATCTTCCTATTCATCAATTCTCTCAGGCTATAACTAATTATGCCTTTATGTCATCCATTTGTATTTTCATAATAATAATTTACCTTCCATTTCCAGAGGTTCTTTTTCATTCTAAATTTTGCTGATCATTCCTGATAGTGTCTTATTGTTTGTCTTTTACTTTGATTCTATCCTTATATTCCCTACACAATCTCTGTTCTGTAGTTAACAGTGCAATTTTTTCATACTCTAGAATCATCCTTCAAATCTACTTTAATTTGGCTTTAACGCATGACTCCATTTTTTAAATGACAGTTTATTCTAAAGAGTATGCAAAAATGCTTTTAAGTATTAACCACCCCAGCATCTTTTATAACACTCAAAATTATTAAGGCATGGCAAATGTAGCAATAGGAAATAAATTAAACTAATTTTATTTCAGTAACATAGAGGGATACTATAGAGTAATTTAAATGATATGAATGTGCCTTAATTGATATGAGAGGATACCATAAAAGTAAAAACAAATGATTAACAAGCATTCATTCATTCATTTAATAAACATTTATTAAGCACACACTATATATGTGCCAGGCCATGTTTGATGTGCTAAGATACAATAATAAACAAGAGATTAAAATAGCAATATCATTTTAAT
>NW_012148753.1:180835-189689 GCF_000956105.1 Propithecus coquereli
CAATCTCCTTACTTGTTATTGGTCTGTTTCTATTTTCTATGAGGCTATATATGACAAATCCACACCTAACAAAATTCTCAATAATGAAAAGCAAAATACAACCCCTACCAAAATTCCAATGACATTTTTAAAAGAAATAGAAAAAAAAAAATCCTGAAATTTGTATGAAACCACAAAGGACCTCGAATAGCCAAAGTAATCTTGAGAAAGAAGAACAAAGCTGGAGGAATCACACTTCCTGATTTCAAGCTATACATTACGAAGCTATAGTAATCAAAACAGCATGGGACTGGCATAAAAACAGACACATAGAACAATGGAATAGAATAGAGAGCTGAGAAATAAAAGCAACCATGTATGGTCAACTGATCCTTAACAAAGATCCCAAGAACATACAACAGGGAAAGAATAATTTCATCAACAAATGGTGCTGGGAAAATTGGATATCCACATGCAAAAGAATGAAATTGGACCCTGACACGTGAATCTTACACCACACACAAAAACCAACTGAAAATGGATTAAAGAATTAAACATAAGACCTGAAACCATTAAAATCCTAGAAGAAAATATGGGGAAAATCTCTGTGATATTGTTTTTAGAAATGACTTTTTTTTAGAAATATTAATAACACCTAAACCACAGGCAACAAAAATAAAAATAAACAAGTGGGACTATATCCAACTAAAGGTTTTTCACAGCAAAGGAAATAATAAAAAAATTAAAAGGCAACCTATAGAATGGGATAAAATATTTGCAATGTACATGTCCAACTGGGCACTAATATCCAAAATACATAAGGAACTCATACAACTCAATAGCAAATAAACCACATAACCTGATTTAAAAATTGGCAAAGGACCTGAATAGACATTTTTCTTAAGAAGACATACAAATGGCCAACAGGTGTATGAAAAGGTACTCAACATCACTAATCTTGAGAAACATGCAAATCAAAACCACAATGAGATATTACCTCACACTGTTAGAAAGTCAAATAATAACTGTTAGAGAGAATGTAAAAGGGAATGCTTGCATACTATAAATTGTGAGGGCAGGAATCTAACTTTTTTTAGTGCTTTCTGTATTTGAGGCACTTTGTGTATTTTGTAATTTAACATAATTTTACAAGTAAGTTTATTAAGTCTCAAGGTTTACTCAAGGTTAATAAATTAAGGAATTGAGGCTAACTCAGGTTGATTGTACTGTGAAGTTCACGGTCTTTCCACACCAGTATATAGTGTTTTCTGTTATGAATACTTGAAAATGATGAATGTGAAGCCAACAGAAATAAAAAGAATGCTTTGCAGGATGTGGGTAGGAAAAGAATAAAAATGTTTAATATGTTGTCTCAGGTAGCACAGCTAGTATTAACCGAGTCAGGAAGATTTCAAGCAATGTATGTAAATATATAAATTATCACATTAGTATATATAGAAGAAATCACTGAAGTCAATATATGACATATACATAATTATATAAGTATGTATATAATGTATATATATTATAAACATATATGTCCAGATAAGATGTACACTAAAAATAAAATGGCATAGAAAAGTAAAGGAATGGAAAATAGATGTACCAAGAAAATATATTTAAAAAATCAGTTTCCTGAGACATATATATAAAGGCTAAGAAAAAAGTTTATTTCTACAGCAATTTCTATAGCCATATATATCCCATACAGAAAAATCATCTTTACCCTAATTCATTTTAACTTATTTTAAAATAATCTTTTTAGTGGATACTGCAAAGACATTTTAAAATGTCTAAATATAATGTGTCTATTGGTTCCTTCTTGTCTCCATGACTAGTTCACTGACTAGCAAGCAATGGATCAACCACAGACTCAGAATGTTATGTAATATCTGAACATTTTCAGAGATAAATAATTCCACTAGTACCAAATGAACACATTGGCATGATGCTTAATATAAAGATAGAAAATAATTATCTGAACAAATCATTTTAGTATTGTGAAATTAACATTTGAGAAGGACAACAGCCTGAAATTGGTGTGTTTTTTTTGTGATTTGTGAGCAGGTTATTTAGCCCATCTGCACCAAAGATTTTCAATTTCTATTTAATTATGAATTCTACCAACTTTAAATAAATGGTTGAAGTATAATGAGAAAGAGATAATAGCTTGCTTTTCAAAGAACATTTTTTATTCTATGACCTGAAAGTACATAATAAAATCCTTTTCGAATTTCTGTACTGAGTTGAGAGATTAATTAATATAACATGATAATGTACAGAGAATACAAAGCTTATATCAAAGTGAAAGGCTTCATGGTATAAGCAATTTCCTGGAACTGAAAATAATATAAATTTAAAATAAATGCTTATTTCTTAGGTAAATATTTGGATTACATTATAAATTTTACCTAAGGGTTTCTTTATTCTAGGAAAAATATATTATTGGGTTATATACTGGTTATATATGGATTACCTACACATGATGTTTAAAAGCATTTTTTAAATATTATAAACATAAAGTCTTAAGGTTAGAACATAATTTAATTGCCATTTACTAAAGACTCTCTAAATAATTAAAATGCTATTTTCAAAATTATGTTAATTTGTAACATTAATGCTGAATATCAGTCTCTATTTTTCTTTGACATTTCTGGATAACACTTCTCATTGTTGAGCAAGTTGCCTGGACTCTTTGTGCCTCAGCTAATTCCACTGTACACTGTGGATAATATCTGCACCTACCTAACTGGGTTGTTGTGAAGATTGAAGTAGTACTGGCTCACAATATTTATTTCTTATTGTATGCATTCTTTTCTGCATGTCCTTAAATATCAGTGTTTCTTAGTACTCCATTGTGGAACTACTTCAAATAGAACATCCTTTTCCATTGCTGACTAATAGCGTGGGCTTCAAATTCACATTTACAATTTTCTATGATATCCCCAGTTTAATATTTTTCAGGTATTTCAACTCATGATGCCCAAAACTAAATTCATTCTTAATTTATCCTTTACCCTCAACAAAACCCTTCCCATCCACTGTCTATCGCTGAACTCAAATGTATCCAACACCACTAACATACACTCCATCTAGTTGACATCCAATTCAGGAGAAATTGAAATTATACTTCACTTAGCACAAATTTTATTTTGGCCACCAAAAATGCTAATTGTGGCTCACTTACTCTCCCATCACCATCCTTCCTTGGTTTTAACTCCTAAACTACTGAAATTACCTCCTAACTTTTCTCCCTACCTCCAGTTTATCCCCATCTGCAGCATAAACCATCCACCCTTCACATACCACCCTTGTGATATTTCCAAAGCAATAATATTACCACGTGCTCCCTGCCTACAACACATGAATGTCCTTCCTCCATGTAAACAATGTCTCTAAATCTTTGGTCCAAGAAATTCGTCAACAATTTGCTCTACATTTTCTTTCATCTCATCTCTCACTATCCTCTTCTGCTTGAGATCCACATGAATACTTATAATACCACAAACATATTTTTTTCTTTCCAATTTTACTCCTATATGTTCTTCCCTCTGGCACAGTTCCCATTGTCTAAGTGTCTGGAAATCTCAGCATGCACATGATCTTCAATGAAACTAACCCTGATCTTCTCCTTAAGGCCAATGAGTGAACATTTGACTTTTGACTTTTGTTAATATTTTGAGCATAATTCTAATACTGATCTTAAAGAACTATGCTGTGATGGTCTATTTTTCTTGCTCTTTCAAGAGATATTCTGACTTGTCAAAAAAAGTTGAAGACATGAATAAACATAAAGACAAAGAAATAAATGAATGAAAAAAATGTAAAGATTGGTATGTCCCTATATTTAACTACTTTAAATAAGAAAAATAACTCATATTTCTTTTTTAAGTTTATAATGTCATTTTCCAGCTATGTCTCAATTTATATTTTTTGGCTGCATTGTTATGTGCTTTTATCTTTAATTTCCTGTCATAGTAACTTCTTCACGATAATCTGGTTTGTTTTACTTTATCACTTTTATGTTCATAATTTCTTTTTATGTGATTTATCTTATCTTTTCAAAACCATATAAAATTTATCCAATTTAAAAAGAAATAACTTTAGCTTATAAAAATTAACTAAATATATGGTCTATAACTAAATATATGACATTATAACATTTAATTATAGATTAACTAAGTACAGGCTTAGATAAAAAAATAGACCACATGTTTTAGTTATACATATTTTCTTTGAAAGCCCTACCAAAATGAGTTCCATAACTTACTAGATAACTAACGTGGTTGAGCCAAAGCAGAGAAGGAAAGTCAACTTGCCTATGCTGCCAAATCCAAGAGCGAGTGATGGGTTTCAAATTTGCTATGAGTTCAGTACTCATCCCACATCCCTTGCCTTCCTCCTCTCAATCCTCTCAATATTTAGCTTGCTGTTCAGCCTTGTGGTCTTTTGAGACAGGATCTTGCTCTTTTCCCAGGCTAGAGTGCAGCGGTGTCATCATAGCTCACTGCAACCTCCAACTCCTGGGCTCAAAGCAATACTCCTGCCTCAGCCTCCCAAGTAGCTGGAAATAGAGGCACACACCACACACTCAGCTGATTTTTCTATTTTTTTGTAGAGATGGGGTCTCACTCTTACTCAGGTTGGTCTTGAACTCCTGGCCTCAAGTAATTCTCCCATCTCAGCCTCCCAGAGTACTAGTATTACAGGTGTGAGCCACTGCACCCAGCCTATTCAGCCTTCTAATTCCTATGATCATATATATGATTGTTTGGCTTATATATATTTTCTAGATGGTATATTAGGAAAAATGAATATGACATTTATAGTGAAAAATAAAAATCAATCACATGTGACATAGTCTATGATGATAATAAAGTATATTTCTGATATATGCTGAGAACTCAAGACATATAAAAAAATCTAAGTTTTACCTCCCGGTTTGGTAAAATATATGTAAGTATTTCAGAATTTAATAGTAAATTCTTCTTGGTAAATTACAGTGCATTATCATGTGATGCCTTATGAAATCAGTATGTCTTCTGATATAGTCTCATCCTGAGATAAATTTTAGGAACTGTTTCTTCTTCCTCCTTGATAATGTTTATTTAGCTTCCTTCTCTCTTTATAATAAATCAATTTGGAAATAAGCATCTCTCACACACTACCTAAAATATTATCTCATATAACCCTATAATAAACTTATATTAAAATACACATACAATGGAGTTAAGGAAATTTGGTAACATTTAAGGCTTCATTGCATACTTCATAGCCCCAGAAGTTTCTATTGCTTAATGGAACCTTAGTAGCTATAAACTGCCAAAAGATGTGAAATTCAATACAATGTTGGGTGAGATAACTGACTTGAGACACACATCTAATCTAAGATTTCTAAAGAGATTGTTAGATCATTGAACACCTAAAAGTGAACTAGAGGCTGAAAGAAAATACAGCAGAAAAAGTCTTAAAAGAGATTTTTCTAAATAAAAGGCACAAATATAATTCTCATGCAGACATAAAATGAACATGTGTCAGAAATTTTAATTACTGTGGAAATTAACAGATGTTACAACTGATTCAAATGAGAACTCAATGTACCATATATTTATAGACATATAAATTTGTTCATAATGAAATGAATTTACAAATGGATAAAAAACTGGCAATCATTATCTACAGGGTGATAATCAATTGCAGTCCATAGGAAATAATTACTGTCAGTTTTCTACTACTTAACTTCTACCTCTAAAAAAGTTGTAAAATAGCCTAGTCAAAGGCAAGCAAAGGTAGAGATAATCCAGAAGGATGAGCAAGCCCGAACAC
Source organism: Propithecus coquereli (assembly GCF_000956105.1). Classification (NCBI taxonomy): domain Eukaryota; kingdom Metazoa; phylum Chordata; class Mammalia; order Primates; family Indriidae; genus Propithecus; species Propithecus coquereli. The sequence continues at coordinate 186,641 of NW_012148753.1, forward strand.
CCACTAAATTTCAAAGCCTTTCATGATTTTTCCTCATGATAATAAAGAAATTTGCTTATTTCAGAATTAGGCCAAACATTTGCCCTGAACACTGAATGCCTAATATTATCTTAAACATATTCTCATCCTCAATAGAGACTAGCTGTAAAAATTTTAGTTATATAACTTTAAATTATTGATTTGACTCAGTGAAAGTTCAAGATCTCAAAAATAATTTTTAAAAAATGTAATTCTAACCAGAAGAGACAGAATCGATCTTCACTAATTAATCTTCACTAATTAACATAGATATTTTATGCTTTCAAATAGAGGGAGGTAGAAGTGAATAAATCAGGGATCTGAAAATTTGATTATGGTAGACAACAAAACTGGCAAAGGTAAATTTCACCAATTTGAATTTAAAACACAACAAAAACAAAGCAAATACCACACGTTCTCACTTATAAGTGGGAGTTAAACGATGGGTATATATGGTCATAAAGTGGTGTAATGGACATTGAAAACTAAGAAGGGGGAAGGGTGAGAGGGGCTGAGGGATAAAAATTACCCACCAGATACAATGTACGGTGTTCTGGTGACGGGTACATTAAAACTATGGTCCCAACCCCCAGTCTGTGGACCGGTATTGGTCCCTGGCCTGTTACGGACCAGGCCTCAGGACTCCGCCTCCCACCCCCAACGCCCAGTAGTGGAAAAGTTGTCTTCCATGAAACTTAGGAACCCAGGGGGCCGCACAGCAGGAGGTAGGAGGTGAGAGGCGGGCGAGCAAGCGAAGCTTCGTCTGTATTTACAGCAGTTCCCCATGACTCACTGGAAAAATTGTCTTCCATGAAACCGGTCCTGGTGCCAAAACAATTGGGGACTGCTGCACTAAAAGCCCTGACTTCAGATTATACAATTCATCCACGTAACAAAAAACACTTGTACCTCTAAAATCTATTGTAAAAAAAAAAACCGAAAAACACTGGGTTAGAATATATGCACTGGCATGTATTCTCTATGTGATAATGAGTACATTAATCCTTTAACCTCTGTATGTTTGAGTTTCTTCATTCAAAATAGAGACAATACTGCTCTTTCAGGGTTGTTGTCAGGATGAAATTAAAGGTATGTGTACAAATGCCCTGTACAGTGTCCAAGAAGGCGCACCTATTTATCCTTCGGTAAATGAGCTTATTAGATGCTTCCCAGAGCTGGTGCTGAATGCCTGATGCCAGGGATGCCAATCTAAATAAAGAACATCCCTTCCCAGGAAGATTTCACAGTATGGGAGCCCTGATATTTTGGTTGGATTCTGATCAATCCAAAGAAAAAAAGCTTTTTAAACATTCTACATAAGGACAGAATAGATGGAGAAATGCAACTTCTGAGATTGCTTTCTGAGAGTCTTATAATGAATTTAAAATGGAACATATGTGTGAATAAAAAAAACTGTAAGTCAAAGTTTTTGGAAATATCAGAATAATAATCATTACAGAAGAATTATAAAAGCTATATTATATATTCATAATAGATGAAATATTCTTTGTTATTAAACATACAAATCCTAGCTTTTGAGTTTTGTTTTTGTTGTTCCTATATCCATTGTAGTATAGCGATTCTTATAAAAGTCTTGATATACCATATTATGTCACTAGCACCTGCAAAGCAAGAGGAAACAACCAACCTATGGTTTCATATGGAGAGCAACTAAACATTTACTCAACATAGATTCTGGGTCCAGCTTTATGCTTGGTACCATGAGAAAAGGCATTTGTATAAAACGTACCTTCCCTTAAAAAATTTACAATTTCTCCAGGAAGGCAAGAGACACACTTGAGATAGATAACAAAACAAGTCAGTAAATGAACAAATGCCCAAATGAGTGATATAAATAAAGTAAAATATAAGAAAGAGGTCAAACCATGCCCCAAAAGGTCTTTACTTAAATATCTAGCCTATTCTACTGTCAAAACCAGCAGAAATATTTGTCAGCTGCCAAGAATTTATAAGAATGATTAAATATGCATTTATATGTGCAATGAATTGAGCACATGGGAGGATAAAAATAAATTCCCCTCATGAACTTGAAGATTACTGGTAAGGCTGACTGCAAAGTTTTAACTATAAAATCAATACACAATGAATCAAATAATATATTTCTGTGAAACTCCCAGTCCAGAATAAAATTTCCTGAAAGTAACACACCTAAAAAAAGAATGTGCAAGTCATAAGGGAGTGGAAAGGGATTGCTACTCAACATTTAAAGGAAAAAAGAAAAAAAAAAAAGAATCACGGTGTCACAAAATTAGCAGTGCTCATCTAAGCACCAACCAGAGGAGAGTATTGTTCCACAGACACTGACTATGCAGTTCCCTGAGGCAAGGCCACCCCATTTGGGAAGGTGGATACATCAGGCTACCTCTTCGTAAAGGCATTAGACGGTCAAATTATGTAACTAACACCTCTGTCCTAATTTCCTGCTTAAAAGAGAAAACTTTGAATTGCTATAAAGCTTCTCTGATAACTTCCCAAGAGTGAGAGAAAAATGCTAGAAAAAGGATTTTAGTGTCCTGCCTCTTTTTTGTTGCATTCTTCACAAAAAGAGCAACTATAAAAGGGAACAGTTTTTGAGCAATTACTATATGCTAGGCACTAAGTGCTTTACCTCAATTAACTCTTTAAACCAACACAACTATCCTATGAGCTATGCTATACAACCCTATAATAGCTATACAGTTATTAGCTTCATTTTTCAAATGAGGAAACTGAGACGCAGAGAGGTAATATTTCTATGATTGCTTGAGATCACACTGTCAGTAAGACACTCAGATAAGATTTGGACCCAGGCAGTCTTACTCCGAAGTCCTTGATCTTTCTTAAATTGGCACTATACTATTTCTTACACTAACATATTAGTTGACATTGTAATTTATGCAAAATACTTCTGTGAGCTTGGTGGACATAAATCAGTATCTCTAAATGTCTTTCATAGTTCTAGACCCTGTAGAAATCAAATTTCGGGGCTTTCAATATTAGGTCCAGAAAAAAAAAATCACATTTTTGGTGG
>NW_012148753.1:190265-192118 GCF_000956105.1 Propithecus coquereli
AAGAACATATGCTTTTTTACATGGTGAAAAGCCAGAAAAAAAACAAAAACAAAAAACAAAACAAAACAAAACAAAAAAAACAAACACAAAAAACCTTTCTTTAACACAATAGTTCTTCAAAGACTCTTTTTAATTTTGAAATGTCACACATTCTTATGTGTTTCCTGAAAAAAAAAAAAAAAAGGCAGAAATTTGGCAGCATTCAAGCACCAGCTCGTGATTTGTTTTCATGAAAGTGCACAGCCTGGGTAGAAAATCAAACATCGGGAGGCAGGTGATGTTTTTCCCACTAGCTCACTGAGTTCCTCATGTAAAAAAGGACATGGCACAAGGTTGGACACCCACTATCAGAGGTCCAACAACAGATGGACTGACTAAGAATTAGTACTGATGCCAAAATCTGGAAATGTCAAAATAAAATTAAATAATACGCATAGGTTGATAAAATGGGAAAAAATATGTGTTAAAATCAGAACCTGAAATCAGAATCAATGTTGAAGAAAGCAAAATTAAAAATGTGTTTTCAATTGCTATATGAAGAACTCAGTGCATGTGTTAGGGTTATAACAGAAAGAATGAAGAGGGTTGCTTATGTTTTGATAGTTCTAAATGACTGTCATTGCTTCCTCATGTTGATTTAGGAATCAATGTTAAAAAGTAAATAGAGCCTGGGCCACTGAGGAAGGTGTCTTTTGACCTTGGCTTCAAAGGAAGGTTATTGTTTAGACAATTGGTAGGGTTAGGAGATAGATCTGCTGTATAGAGTACAAATGATGTTTGAGAAATTGGTGTATTATGGAGAGCCTTGAATGCTAGGCTAATGAATGTGGAAGTCATCCTAAAACAAGAGATTAATCACTGGAGTATTCCGAGTAGAAAAGTACAAAGTGTGGCATGGAGAAAGTAAATATTAGGAAAATTATTGTGAGTGTTATATAGGATAGATTGAAATAGAATGAAGTCTGGGTACTAGTTTAGCTGAAAAGTATTAATATGCTAGATATTGGGAGGTTGGCAAAAACTCTACATACAACTTTCCCTTCAGGATGTGCAGAGAACTCAACCAGCAATCCTAGAACAGAGAGCAGAGCCGAGGATAATTCAATTGCCTTATTTATTCACTTAAACCATATCAGGAATGACTAGCCCTCATTTGAGAATGGCTTAAACAGGGAATGGGCTCTATTCTCTTTGTAAATAAACTATGGCTCTATAAAAGTTTAAAGGAGAACAGAAAGGCGAAAATCTTTCTGAAGACTCAGAAAAACAATAGACCTCTAAAAATGATTTACAAGAGACTCAACAAAAATAATTAGAAAACATTTGGCAATATTAATACAATGTTGAAAAATGCTTTAGATGAATTAGGAGTAAGAAAACCTGGAAATAAAAATACATCTTCTATGACATAATGAAGATGGGTGAGAAAAGGAAGAATTAAAGATAAGTTAATAATCTATTCATAGAATTAAACTTTATTTGATATTAGAAAAGAACGGCAAAAACATGAAAAAAAAATTTTTAAAAACTTCACCAGGATGCAATTGAACAGGACAAACTGAAGGACATATGAGGAAAGAACTATAATTATTCTTGAGAACAAAAGCAGAAAAACTAGAACAGGGTTAACGATCAAGGACACATTTGCCAATATCTTTCCCGAGCAGGAAAAGAACCAGATTCTGTAGCTCGCATAGGTTCACTGGACTCGAAGAAAAATGCAAAGAGGTAAATCTAGATTTATTATTTTAAAATTACTATTAAAGCATCCTTTTGTTAAGGAGATATTAAAATACACAGTCACAAAATCAGATTACTCTTCTTCATCCTAAATATTAGAAAAAATTTTTACA
>NW_012148753.1:194121-195372 GCF_000956105.1 Propithecus coquereli
AAAAAAAAAAAAAAAAAAATTAAATACCAGAAAGATTCAATGTCTTAATTCAAAAGAGGCAGAGAGGACTGGGCACAGTAGCTCATGCCTTAATCCCAGTACTTTGGGAGTCCAATGCAAGGGGATTGCTTAAGCTCAGAAGTTCAAGACCAGCCTGAGCAACATAGGGAGGCCCCACCTCCATAAAATTTTTGAAAAAAATCAGCTAGGGGTGATGGCATGCGCCTGTTGTCCTAGCTACTTGGGTGGCTGAGGCAGGAGGCTCCCTTGAGCTTAGTAATTTCAGGCTGCGGTATGCTATGACATCACCACTGCATTCCAGCCTGAGCAACCAAACAAGACCCTACCTCTTAAAAAAAAAAAAATGAGCAGAGGAAAGAAGCACTTGAGAATGACTCTTAAAGCATTTCAAAGTCACTCTTTTAGTTAAATATGCTTAGGAGATATGTGGCTCTCAGAAGTAAAAGTGAAAGCTTCTAAATGAGAAAGGAGAATGCAATAGTCTTAGTTTCAAGTTTTCTTTGTAGTTAGATGAATTTGAACACTTTTATTAGACCACTGAAATTAACCTACATGAGGTATCTTACTTTGCTAGAAACAAGTTGGAAAGCATTGGTGCGGCCCTTCACACAAAAATTATTAAAAAAATGGCACACATCTAAAGAAGACCATTAATTACTTGGATCTAGTTTTATCCCTAAGTGCTTATGTTATTGATAGCTTTGAAAGAAGTCAGCACTGGGAATAAAAAATTGTTCTGTATGTTAACGTATGCTGTTACATCTCACCTTTCATGGTGATGCAGAATTTGCTGACACTGGATAAAGCATATGTGATTTGATTTCTTTTTACTAATGTTATGGTGACTGCTATGGTTTGAATGTGTCCCCTCCAAAATTCAAGTATTGACACTTAATCCCCATTGTGGTGGTATAAAGAGGTGGCACCTTTGGGGAAGTGATTAAATCATCAGGGCTGTGCCTTCATGGATGGATTAGTGCCTTATAAAAGAGCTGAAAGGAACCACAATAGCTTAGGTCCTTTTCACTATTCTGCTCTTCCACCATGTGAGGGCACAGTATTTTGTCCCTTTTGTCCTTCCACTCTTCTGTCACATGAGGATGAGGCAAAAAGGTCCTACCAGACAATGCCAGTGATTTGATCTTGGAATTCCAAGTCTATAAGAAATGAACTTCTGTTGTTTATAAATTACAAATTATAAATCAGCTTATGGCATTTTGTTATAGTACT
>NW_012148753.1:196192-197444 GCF_000956105.1 Propithecus coquereli
TGTAAGAATTCTAGCAAGATAAAATTATATAAACTCAATTTAAAAAAAATTTATATGTGCTATGGTCTTAATGTTTGTGTCTCTCTAAAATTCATATGTTGAAATCTAATCCCCAAATGTGTTGATAATAAGGGGTAGGGCCTTTTGGGAAATAATTAAGTGATGAGGAGGAGGCCTTATGAATGAGATTTTTGTCCTTATGAAAGAGGCCTGAAGGAGGTCGTTAGTTCCATCTGCCATGAGAGGATACATGGAAGGCACCACCCATGAGGAATAGGCCCAGGCCCTTCCAAGACACCAAATCTGCTGGTGCCTTGATCTTAGATTTCCCAGCCTCCAGAATTGTGAGCAATATATTTCTTTTGTTTATAAATTACCCAGTCCAAAGTAATGTGTTATAGCAGCCCAAATGGACTGAGGTAATATATAAAACAATTCCTTATAAATTATATTTTCAATTATTTAGTTCAAAAGCAAAGTGACTTACACAAACATAGCTCAAAATGGTGGTGATGTTTTAAAAGATCAAAAATTACCAGGATCCTATTCTTCAGGATCAGCTAAGAGTCTTCACTGGAAGACCACAGGATTGTTTTAAGAATCACCACCTAATATTGTTGGCATATCCTATCCTCTATAAATATGAAAAAGATATATAGTAGGTAAAAAATAAATATAAGTTGAATAAGTAGAATAAATGATTTGTAAGATTTCCTATTTTCTTTCAAAATAGACATAACCATCTTTTAGATTTATAGTGTAGAAATTATTTCAGCTGCAGGTCTTTTTTTAAATCTGCACTAAATAAGTTCTTTAAATTGGAAAAGGTTATAGCACATTTCTTTGCCTTATGTAACAAACACACAATAGCTCGTAAGTGCCTCCGGCATGAAAAAACTTCAGTCTATCTAAAAGCCTGAATATATGAGATAAAGGTTTAACTTATTTGTTCCCTGGGAACTTTTATAGACAAGAGTTGAAGAATAGAAAGCTAAGTTAACATCTTACTATGCTCTTAGGCACATGACCCGATTTTTAATTGTGTGGTGGGAGATAAATATCATTTGTAAATGCATACATAAAAATCTCAAAATAGCTTCTCTTTCAAAAATTGTTACTATTAGCTATTTTGACCAGCAAAATTTACTATCACAAAGCATATCAGTTTTTAAATATGAATTATTGGTGCTGTATAAAAGCTGATGGTATATAGTAAAATGAGCTTAATTTCTAAATCTATTCAGTTATTAAT
>NW_012148753.1:198919-210259 GCF_000956105.1 Propithecus coquereli
TTCCCAGTCCGTGGAAAAATTGTTTTCCATGAAAACGGTTCCTAGTGCCAAAAAGGTTGGGGATGCTGTATTAGAAAGAACTGTGCAGCAGGGCTGGGACTAGGGTAATGTCAGTTAGGAATGCAATATGGTGCCATAAGGCACTGCCCTGCAGGAGTCCATTTCCTGCTCTTGTCTTAATTTGCTATAGGATCTTGAAGAAGCCACCTATGTCCTTTGAGCTGAAATATTCATACTTTTTGTTAAATTAGGGTAACGGTAACTACTTTAAAAATAGCTATTTTGAGAAAAATAATTTGAAAGGGCTTTGTAAATTTACAGCTCATACTATATCAATTTTACAATCTCCGATCAGTTGAAATTCAGAGGCATGTTTTATGTGTGTTCCAAATGTCTACTTCATTACCACACTATTAGAAATAAGCAAATGTACTCTTCTCTCGGTAGCCTTGGTTTCCCAATATGGAAATGTATGCTTTACTACCAGACTGAAAGGATCTTAAGAGTTCCTGACCCATTAGTTCAAAGGTCTTGGAACTTTTTATATTAAGAGCAAAAGCTATCATTTTACATTTTGTTCTAGGTATGCTCGCTTGTTAGCTTCTGTACCCTTGGATATCCTGGATGCCATATGGGTAAAATTTCACACCCTCATTGACAAAATACCATATTACAAAAAGAAAGGAAATGGTAAAATTAAGATAGAGTCTCTGAACAAATGCAAAGTCATTCTGAACAGTCTTCAGAATCAGATTCTAAACGCATCTGTGAAGACTGCTTTTCTTCTCTAAGAATCACCAAGCAATTAGGTGAGGAATAAAAATTTACACCCAGAAATGAAGCTTCAAGGAAATCTCTCTCTCTCCTTTTCTCTCTCTCTCTCACCCACCCACACCCACACACACACACAAATGCTGACCCATATTTCAGACCAACTAGAAAAAATAAGTCCCTCAAACAAAGGTAATCACTAACATTAAGTAGGCTTAAGATCATATTTTATGTAATCTTCTCAATAATTCCTCTTACTCATACCCTTTTCAGTGCTACCCCTGATATGTCACTCTTTGCTGAAATCCCAGGCTTTTTCTTATTGTATTTGATTAGCTACTTTATTCAATTTAGCTGTGGGTTTTTCGTGGTTCTCAATAGCGTGAGGTTTTCACTTCAATTTTTCATGCCATACGAAATTGTGACTATCATCTGAAGACATGCAGTAGAACTAAGTTTTAACTTCTCAGACCATGTCCCTTTCATCCATTTCATCCTCACTCCTATTCCTCTTTCCATCTGGCTTCTATTTTCACTGGACAACTCTTACTCAACTCTCTTAAGGATCACCCTGAGTATCCCAATACACACATTCATTATCCTTTGAGTATTGCATGCTTCACCAGTACTCCTTGAAACTCTATTCTCCTTCACCTTTTAATGTAAAAGTGCAAGGCTCCCTTGATTCTCTCTCTTCATGCTGGCTAAACTTCCATACTCTATCTATTCCTCTTCTTTCTTTCTAATTTTAACATTAGTATTCTCCAAGATTTTATTCTCTTACTAATCTTTTCATCTGTGTCCTGAACTCAGATATCTCCTGATTTCCATATACAATTTCTGGTTTTATTTGATGTAATTTCCTCAGAGCCTACTAGTAATTTTTGATTACCATGACCACAATGAAATTCTTTCCGTTTATAGTGCCACCATTTTCCAATTTACCTAGCTATGAAACATTGGCATCATTTACTACTCTTTTTCCTTTATACCCAACATCCAAAAATTCAGAGTTGAATCATGAAGTTTTAACACCTGCAATACTCCAAATGTCTGAGATGTAGCTGTGTGACAATGAGGCACAGGGTTAAAGCCAATTGGACAGATTTGATTAAGAATACCAGTCTAACTACTCACTAGGTGTTTGACTTACCCAAAAATGATAGTTATGATATTAACTAATAGCTTATTGTAAAGATTAAACACAATAACATTTGGAAAGTTGAATGCAATAACAAATGCCAAACAAATACTGTCTCTTATTATTATGCCATTTCTCTATATGTAACCTATTCCTCAAGTGTTACCCAAAGGTCCTCGCTATGCACATAGACTGCTGTTTTTTCTTCTGCCTAGAATATCCTCCCAACACACACCACTTAGATCCTACCTGTCATTCGATGTCCATCTTAAACACTTCTTTTCCCATGATGCCTTTGCTGATAAACTATTAATACCTTTCTATAGTAGTATAATCTTTCTTTCTTTGAAGATGTATATTACTTTCTATTTCTCCTTAGGCACTTTCTCTTCTCTATTTTTCAATTTGTTTATTCACTAGACATGTCTCTCCCTATTATATTTTTAAATTCCCCAAACATTCCTGCTATAATGCCATTGTTAACCAAGACTATTACTAATTTTACCACACTCGTCTCTCTTCATTTGAAGTCATATTTAATTCGTTCCCAGATAAAATGGTAACTTCCTTAAAAAATAATACCATATTTATCTTTTTCTTATCTGCAGTGCATGGTACTTAGCCTTATTCAAGTAGTCAATAACATTTTGTCAAATAAGTTAAATTTAAAGAAGTATAAATTGAGAATGAATCCAATGCAGTTAAGAAAAAAAAATCTAAAGCATCTCTTATTATCACCTGTTGTTCTGTTCCGTGACAGAAAATCAGAAAACACATAGAAAAATAATAATTCAACTTCTATGTTTTTTCCCCTGATACCCATGCTGTTTTTTATAAAACATTTCTGAGGAAAAAAAATCAAATATAACTTTCCCATAATGATGCAGAATTTTTTAAAGCAAGTGACCACTCCTTTTTCTAAATTTTTAAATTAAATTAAATTTTTTATTGGCAGATTTTTTATTTCAGCATATTACAGGGGTACAAATGTTTAGGTTACATATATTGTCTTTGCCCCACCCGAGTCAGAGCTTCAAGCATGTCCATCCCCCAGATGGTGTGCACTGCACCCATTAGGTGTGTGTATACAAGGAAACTATCGCGAGAGCAAACAGACAACCTACAGAATGGGAGAAAATATTCGCATTCTACACATCCAATAAAGGGCTGATAACTAGAATCTATACAGAACTCAGGAAAATCAGCAAGAAAAAAATCAAACCACTCCATTAAAAAGTGAGCAAAGGACATGAACAGAAACTTTTCAAAAGAAGATAGACTAATGGCCAACAAACATATGAAAAACTGCTGAACATCTCTAATCATCAGGGAAATGCAAATCAAAACCACAATGAGATATCACTTAACTCCAGTGAAAATGGGCTTTATCAAAAAGTCCCAAAACAATAAATTTTGGTGTGGATTTGGAGAGCTAGGAATACTCATACACTGCTGGTGGGACTGCAAACTAGTACAACCTCTGTGGAAAGTAATATGGAGATACCTCAAGGAGCTAAAAGTAGAACTACCACTCATCTCTTTAATCAATGATTGCTTTTTCTAGCCAAGTCTCTTACACATGAGATTTATAAATCTCATCCTGTGCATATGCTGTATTGAAACCATTGTTCAACATTGACCATACTAGTGATTTAACTACAAATTTTTTTCTTCTGTGTTTAATCAGGCAGTATACACATTTGTGCTTTATTTTCTAGTTATTCTGTGACAAGAATTTAAAGGTCATGTGATCATGCCAGACTTGCTGATTTCCCTTTTCATTACAGAAAAATGCACTGAGTGTTAAACCATGAGTAACTCCTAAACAAAACCCTTGGCTTATCTCATACCCTTGGTGGTACTTTTACTTTGAATAAGTAAATGTTTCATACTGTTGAGGATAATGTTCCAATTGGTTTCTGTTGACCAATTACAATGAAAATATTTTTCAAGTTTAAATGTGTATTTCTCTTCCTTTATTACTTATACCTCTTTATAGATGCTATAATGTTCATCCAGGTGCTCTGGTAGCAAGTCTTTTAATTCTTGCAGTCCCTTTACTGTTGCCTCCAAGTCCATAATGCTCCAGGGTCCAGACGCACTAGCCAGGCAACCTTTGCTTCTGGCCTTGCCTTGTCTCTGTAAATCAGTTCCAACAACCTGACTTTTGCACTATTTTTTATGAAACATCCATCAAGAAAAATTATACCCAAATTGGAGATAGGCAAAAATCAATTACTGCATGTTCTTTCAGAGTGGTACAAGGATGACTCTTTGATTAACTTTCTATTGACTAGGCTATTTTACAATTTTGTAGGGCTAGAGGTTATCTCCTAGAAAATTGATATCAATTCAATCCTTCTTATCTGGGATGGTAATGCAAATAACTCCTGTCTATCCTAATGTAAATAAATGTTGTCCAAGAGAGATGCAGTTGGGTTTAGTCTGATAAAAAAAGATAATGCCAAACATTATTGTGTATTGCTCTATAGCATGTTAACCAGTTTTATGTTCATTAGAAAGTCATTTCAGCATGTCTTGACAGGTTATATTAATCTCTGACCTTCAAAACCTTTTTGAACCCAGACTTGATCTTACTAATTACTTCTTTAATTAAATAATCTTTGACACATTTTATATTATATTGAATGAAAGCCAAATTATAATTTAGGAATACCAAAACTTATCCTATAGTTTTAATATCATAAAAAGTATAATGTGAGTTAACATCTATTGTGTCCTTACTATGTGACAGGCTTATTCTGAATATTTTAATTCATTTAGTTTTCACAGTAACTCTACAAGGCTAGCACCATTTTTATTACACGAATTTAGAGAGTAAAAAATCGAGGCATAAGCCATCTAGCTTGTTGAAACTTGTGTAGTCCTATTTGAAGCCGGAATGCTTTTATTTGAGACTATCCATTGCCTCTTATAAATCTTCTATATCTCTATGTTTCCAAGTCCTTGTCTTTCTACACAATATGCTAGTTTCCTTGGGACGGAGTCCTGCTTGACTCCTTTTCTTCTGAGACTCATTGCTAACTGCTCTTATATCTTACTGCTTCCTAAGCACTGCCAAATGTCCAGTCTGTGAGGTGACTCTCAAATCTTACAAAACGTCTTCTCTGCACAGTGGTTCTCAAACTTTACTATGCATTAGTATCACCTAGGAGGCTTGATATAATACAGATTGTTGAGCCCCATTCCCCAGAGTTTCTGATTCAGTAGGTCTGGGTGGGGAGAGCAAATCTGAAATTCTAAAAAGTTTCCAAGTGATGCTTATGCTGCTCCTCTGGACACCATATTTGAAAACCACTGTCTTAGTATATATTGCTAAATCTCCCGCAGGGGGATTGCTAAATAATCTAGATTAGGCTGTCATCCATTTCTTGATCATAATACCTGTATTGCTCACCTGCTATCACTGGATGGGTCTAACCTTTCCTCTGCCTCCTTTTGTTTCCAGAGTATAATAGTACTTGTCCTCACATACATTGTTATAACTATAGATACAAACATCCAGAAATGCACAGGGGGGTGACCTCAACATAACAACTGATTCTCCTAAAAGTTCCAGTACACAGCTCTATTTGTCATACTTGCTACAATCTGAATATAAGACAGTTAACATTTTGGGGGCTGGAATGGGAAGTTCTCTGGAATATCACCTCTCCATTGTCATAATGTCTGCAAATTATTACCTTTGACATAGACACTAATTACCTTGCTCCTACTGCCACTGCTTTTATAATTGCTTCCACCCTATCCCCTACTGCTTCCTAGCTCCAAGGCTGTTTCTTTATGGCCAAATAGCTTTAAGAACACTGTGTCCTTTTTGCAAAGTTACTTCCTGGTCTGGCATTGATGATTTATGGGGTCAATGCAATAATAGTTAAACAGTAATAAGAAATAAAGAAGTAAACAGATTTGCCATTCAACTCTCTAATGCTATTACACTGGTGTTGAAGAAAGGTAAACAGAAAAAAACATTTATTCATTTTGGGGAATAAAGGAGTAGAAACGTAAAAGATGAAGAAATATTGTTTATTATTCATTGACAAAACAAACCTGCTTTGGCAGCTAAACTAGCGTGTGCAAACTGTAAGAAGTTGCTAGGCCATATTAAGCCTAATGCACCGGTATTGACAGAGGCCTGGCTTGCAAAAGTGCTTTTTAAACAGCTTTCTGCCATATCATTTTCTTATTAGGAGATTTTCCAACAGACATCCAGCCTATTACCATATCATAAAACCAAAGTACATGATGCTATACGTGTTAATATATTTAGAATAGCAGTTGGTTGGAACCATCTGATAGATTCTGACTGAAATATAATTTTACCTGGAGCTTGTGAGTTAGAGAATTTGATTTAAAGATCACAAAGTTCACTCTACTTGTTTCCGATGGCTAGCTAGAAGGAATTGGGTCAGGAATAGATCAAAGGGAAAGAAGCAGTTACTTTGAAAATAATACCTCTTACTCAGACCTTTTATAAATAGGATGCCAATTCTGACATGGTTTATCGTAAAGAAAGAAGAAAAGGCATATCCTGGGGCTCCAGTTTTCTCTGGCTCCTCTCATGTTACCCCAAATATGTTCCAGAAAAATTCAAAATTGAGTGCAATTATTGAGATGATGCCATCATATTGTTTAATTCCATTTTAAAATCCCCAACTTATAATTTACCAGTTATAAATCTTTTTTAATCTAAAAATTGTCTCCTGGTAATAACTTTTTATTGGGACTATTGAAGGATAAAGTGCATATTAACTGCTGCCAAATAATGTTAGTTCTCTCTGAAATTTGTTAACTTATGGATTAAATTTTGAGTAAGTTTCCTGTGTTAGTTGAAGTATATAGGTGTGTGTATGGGGACTTTTTAAAAAACGTAACAGCCTTATTGAGATATAATTCACATACCATAAATTCACCCATTTAGTGTGTATAATTTAATGTGTTTTAGTATATTCACAGGTATGTGCAACCATAGCCACTGTCAACTTTAGAATATTTTTATCATCTCAAAATTATGCCCCCTATCCTTTAGTTATCACCCTCCCCAATTTCAAGTATTCCCATACTACCCCACCCTACCCCTAAGCAACCATTGCTCTGTTTTCTATTTCTATAGATTTGACGATGCTAGACATTTCATATGAATGGAATCATATAATACGTGGTCTTTCGTTGCTAGCTTTATTTATGTAGCATAAAGTTTTCAAGGTTCACCCATGTTTTTGCATGTATAAGTACTTTATTCATTTTTATGCCTAATATTCCATTGTATGGATAGATATATCACATTTTGTTTATCCATTCACCCATTGATGAACATTTGGATTGTTTCCACCTTTGGCTATCATGAATAGCGCTGCTACAAACATTCATTTGTGCGGACATTTAACTTCGTTTCTCTTGGGTATATATGTAGGCGTGGAATTGCTAGGTCACATTGTAGCTCTATGTTTAACCATTTGAGGAAAGGCCAGATTGGTTTCCAAAGAGGCTGCACCATTTTATATTTACACCAACAGTATATTAGAAATTGGTTCAATTTCTCCACATCCTCACTAACACTTGTTCTTTTCTGAGCTTTTGATTTTAGCCATCCTAGTGGGTATGAAGTAGTATTTCAGTGTAGTTTTGATTTGCATTTTGCTGATGACTAAAGATGCCAGGCATGTGTTTATTGGCCATTTGTGTATTTTCTTTGGAGAAATGTCTCTAGGATCATCTAAATGATCTTTTGGCCATTTTTTTGAGTGGGTTATTTATCTTATTATTTAAATAGTTTTTTAATAGTTTAGATACAAATCCCTTCTTACATATATGATTTGTAAATATTTTCTCCCATTTGTGGGTTGTCTTTCCATTTTCTCAGTGATATGATATGAATCTTTGAAGCTTTTAATTTTTATGAAGCCTATTTTTCTTTCGTCACTTGTACTTTTGAAGTTAGATCTATGAACCCACTGCCAAATCCCACTTTATGCAAATTTACCCCTATGTTTAATTATAAGGGATTTTCATAGTTTTAGCTCTTACATTTAGCATTTTGACCCATTCTGAGTTAATTTTTGTATGTGATATGAAGTTCCAATTCTTTTGCATGTGGATATCTAGCTGTCCCAGTATGATTTGTTAAAAATATTATTGTTTCTCTATTGAATTGTCTTGGCATCTTTGTCAAGTATCTTTTTACCATAGACACTGGGGCTGATTTCTGGACTGTATAATTAAGACCTATAAGTCTATCCTATGCAGTACCACATTATATTGATTACTGTTGCTTTGTAGTAAGTTTTGAAATCAGGAAATTTGAGTCCTCCAATTTTGCTTTTCTTTTTCAGGATTGCTTCAGATATCTGGGTCCCTTGCAATTCCATAAGAACTTTAGGATTACTTTGTGCACTTCTACAAAAAGCCAGCTGGAATTCTGATTCATATTGCACTGAATCTGTACATTAATTTGGAGAGTATTGCCATCTTAACATTATAACTCTTCCAAATCATTAGCATGTGATGTTGTTCCATTTGTTTAGATATTCTTTAAAGTCTTTCAGCAGTGTTGCAGTTTTCAGAGTGTAAGTTTGGTATTTCTTTTGTTAAATTTATTTGTAAATATTTTGGTCTCTGTGACAACATTAATATAATTGTTTTAATTTACTTTTCAGGTTGTTCATTGAAAATGCAGAGAAATACAATTGATTTTTTGCAAGACCTATATTCACAGAAATTATGACCTTATATATAGAAAATCCTAAAGGATCCCCTAAAAACTATTAGAATTAATATACAAGTTCAGCAAGTTTTCAGGATAAAGATGGAAATGATTTTTTCATATCAATCTTTCACAGCAATCTTTTATCGAGAGTTTTTCATATCAATCTTTCATAGCAATCTTTTATCGAGAGTTTTTCATATCAATCTTTATCCTGAAAACTTGCATATTAATTCTAATAGTTTTTAGGGGATTCCTTAGGATTTTCTATATTCAAGATCATATTTTCTGTGAATATAGGTCATGCTTTCCTGTTTCTTTACATGTCTCATAATTTTTTTGTTAGAAACTGGACATATTAGGTAATAAATTACAGCACATATGAGTAATGCTCATCCTTCTGGCACTTCTTATTTCCTTGGCTACTTGTTTTAGTGACTAGCTGGATTATTTTAGTGAAGTCTAGTCTCCTCCTCTGCCCACAGTGTAAAGCCTCAAATGTTGCTCTGCATGGAGCACAGACTTGGTAGGTTTACTATCACTCTGGGATGACAGGGATTTGGGTTAGGCTCTTTTTGACTTTCTCTTTCTTCAGATTACACCAGCTGTTAAACTGCGCTAATTACAGCTCATTCTTCTACTGTTTTCAACAACATCCTGGGGCATAAATGGTTTCACAGACTAATTATTCAGATTTGGGCTTCTTTGAAAGGATAGTTCCCAAGGTCAGTGTTTAAAATTTGTTCTGACCTGGGAGGGCTCCTTCCAGCTGTCTCTGTCCTAGTTCATTTCTCTCCAGCAGGCTATCTGACCTATGGTTCAGCCTGTATCTCTGATGAATCCATCTATCATCTCCCAATTGCCTTTCACTAGAACTTCCAAATTTTGAGAGTGTCCTTAGGCTAGAACTTCTCCACACTATTATTAATACAAAGATGTCAGTTCCTTTGGGGAGGAATTTACAGCTTTCCCCACTAAGGCCTGTTTCTTTCCCCAGGCAAACTCTCAGAGTCATGGCCTGGTTCTGGGCTCAGGGACAATGGCTAGCTTCTCTCTGAGTGACAGCTCACCTTTAAAAGGTGAGCACTGAGTAGATGTAGCGGGCAGCAGGCGCGGGTCTCTTTGCCTTGCCTCTCTCTATATGGAATTCCTGCCCCATGAGCTGTGGCAAGGGTGATGAGCCCCAGTATTCTCAGTGGTGTCGTGCCCAACACAGAGCTTTTGTCCCATAAGAGAGGCCTGGACATAAAAAGGGAGCTGCCTCCTCTCAGCCACAATGGCCCAGAAATTAGCTTTAGTAATAGGTAGCATGGGACAGGGTGTGAAATGCGGGATAAGAAATACAGGCCTCTGATTTTGAGCTCCATGGAGAGAACTCTGTGTTCTTGGCTATCCCAGTACAGAGTAGACTTCCCATTGCACGGAATAGGGAGAAGGGAGGAAGGTGGTGAGAGCCTTGGTTCAAATACCACAGATTCAGTTTTTGGAGAGAATTTAGCAGATTTCTTAAATAATGTTTCTTCATTTGCTCAGTGTGCTTTGACCATTTCCAGAGACTTTATATTTGTTAGTTTTTTAAAACAATGGCTGTTTGTTTTTCAAACATTGGCTGTTTATTTGTTTTCACCAATTTCACTAACAGATCCCTGGAGCTACTCATGCTATTATGCCAAGAATAGAACTCCAGGGGCTTTATTTTTAATGTGTTTGAATTGAGTATCTTTTACCAATAGGAGAATCATTTTATATCAATAAAGACCAGCATTGCAAACAGTTATACTAGAGTGGCTGGGGCTGGGCTCTCTTTGAAAGAAAATGATAACTATATTGAGAGAGAAATTATGTCCACTTTATGCCATCAGGAAAAACTTAAAGCCTAAAACACATAGTGAGCATTTAACTCTGTGTGTGTGTTTGTGTGTGGGTGTATGTGTGTGTGTTTGTATGTGTGTGTGTATGTACTTGGAATTGCTGGAGTAGATGGTAGTATTAGCAATTAGCCCTTGGTAGCATGAACTTGCGTACATGAATAGATTTGCAGTACATCAAAATTGAAATAATATTTGATATAATATTAATAGTTTTCTTATCAATAAATTCCTATTAAACTTCTTTTACTCTCTACTTATGACACTAATGAACGAACTTGTCTTTAACAAATCTGACCAGTTTTGTGGTTTTCTCTATAGTCTATTAACTCCTAGAACTAGGCAGAAAAAACATGCATAGATCTTCTAGCCAACTCAGTAAGTTAATGCTAATATATTATTTTTTCAGAGGTAGTCATTAACTTTACCTCTGAATTATAAACTCTATTGATAATATAATTTCCACTAAAGCTGCCAACATTTTAACATGAGCTGTATTTGGTTTTCTTCTATGTTTTTAGTATATGTATTCAGACAAAAATTCTGCAATGCTATACTAATCACATAGTAAAGAGAAGAATATTTTTTTAATACCGAGTTCTCATTTATCCAGCATACTTACACCTCTTAACAAAGTTTATTTTAAAAGACAATTATGGTGAGAACATTTAAAAGCTACTCTTTGAGCAATTTTGAATTATACATTATTAACTATAGTTACCGTGCTGTACAGTAAATCTCCAAAACTTATTCCTCCTGTCTAACTGAAACCTTGTACTCTTTAAATAACATGTTCTCTCTTCTCATCAACCCCCCCATCCCTCAGCCTCTGGTGA
>NW_012148753.1:210941-219770 GCF_000956105.1 Propithecus coquereli
TTTCAAAAATGTTTTAAAAATCCAGCAATAGCATCATTGTAATTTTGAATATCTTTTTCCTAGAAATTCTTAATCTATAATATAAAGTCAGTCTAGAAGTGTAGTGCATATAAACGGGGCAGCCAAGAACATGAAGTTCCAATACAGCATTTCATCAAGTGTCCATTCTAATATTCAAGAATGCTGTGACAATATTAAATTCTTTTTGATAACAGTTTTAATTTTAATTCTGACAATTACATTTCCTAAATGAATAAAAATACTATAGAACTTGGCCTACATTTATCATTACATACTACTAAGTTGAATCAAAAAGTGTTTTTGAATAATAGTAATACATGAGCACCACTGAGGTCTTAAAAAGACTTGTGTTTGTTTAACAGGGACAGAAAAGATTAAAAGAGGTAATAAAATCTTCTGGAACTCAGACTTTTAATTATTAAAGTCAAATGTATTTTGCAGCATAAACATTAATATATTCTGTGGTGCTACAGATGAACTTGAATTGATATAGAAGTTGTTTTAAAACAACCTGTTTGCTTTGAAAATGAACCACTAACTTTCTTCTGATTGAGGAGTATTAGACAAAGTTTGTGATATTATTTCCAAAATTAATAGATCGTATTACTTCAGTTATTCCAGAAGGAATACTAAGTCCTATGTTTTCAAGTGTTTTTCAATTCTTGCACACTGATGAAAAACAAAATGTGATTCACATTTGTATCTCTTCACTGATAAATATATGTTGAGTGGCTCCCTAAAACTATAACCCAAAAATGACTATAACTTGAATAACTTAATTAAATGATTTGTTAAAATAATCCTCTATGTCCTTTCTCCTCAAAAAATGAGAAAAACATCAATGAATTTGGCAAGATTTATAGATCTTGGGCTCTTGACAAATGATCTAGTCAAAATCTCAGGTTCATAAACAAGGAAACTAGATGAGGGTAGGGAAATGACTTGTTGAAGATGATACAGGGAAGTCAAAGCAGAATAAATGACACAACCAGGAACAATTGCCTCTCGATGTCATGTTCGGTCCACTCAAACTATTTCTTTAAAGCAGGGTTTCTCAGACTTAGCACTATTGGCATTTTGTGCTGAATGATTTGTTGTAGAGGGACTGTCTTGTGCACTGTGGGATGTTTGGCAGCATCACTGGCCTCCACCCAATAGATGCCCATAGTACCCATTCCCCAGTTGTGACAATCAAAAATGTTTCTAGACATTGCCAGATATTCCCTGGGGGCGGGGGGGATCTTCCCCAGTTGATAACCACTGCCCTAAAATGAATGAAGCAGAAGCTCTGGAGAAAGCCTTAAGATAGTAATAGTGGTCAAGAGAATAAAAAATATACGTGAATTTGATTGCCCGCCCTCTCCACTTCCTTTGACCTTTCAGTACGTATAAGCTCCTTAATACACACAGGGCTGTGACTGATTGATCTTTGTTCCTTCACAGCCCTAACATATTGAAGAGATAAACAGTAAGTAAGCTGGTTGGAAATGACATTATTTGAAAATAATTTCATTATTTCCAGAGGGGATAAACGTATAGACTATTTGATTATGTGTATCTTCTTAAATTCCAACAAGGAATATATGAGCCAAAAGATTACATTTAAAACTCATATGGCAACTTCTTACATAAGTGTGGAAGTGGCAAATTAACAGAGAACTGAAGTGTCATTACTTTTCTCTTTCATGCACCATTTGAATTGCCCTCAATTTTTACTTGCATCCCACACACCAGACTTCCTGCAACCATGGAGCTCTCTCAAAGCTTCTGACAGCAACGTAAAGATTCAGGCTGTGATTGGGGTGGACAGAAGCCTGCAATAAGCAAAAATGTCTGGGAATGCTCACTGAATACAAAATTCATTTTCAGCTACAGGTTTACTTTCCAATTCCAGAAGAGAAATCAGCACCTTGCTTTCTTCACAAGCAGCACAAAAGACAGCCTTAATTCAACCTTATTATAGTTTTTGTCTTTTACTTCATCTTTGAGTCCTGAATATCCATAAAGTGTACAAGTGTAAGAATTTATGGGAAAAATAACAAAATTATTTTAATTTGAAGGGATTTTGGTAACTATAAAATAGAAATCTGAGTAGTTAAATAGCTACCCCCTTCCATATAGCAGATGGTCAGTAAAATATTAACTGGTTGTCTGAGTGGTTAAAATGTGAGAAGAATTATTAAGCAAAATTAAATTATAAATGTGTCTTTTACCATCAAAGTTGTAACAATTCCTAAATCAGTTTTTGTTTTATTTTTCTGCACAAAATACCACATGACCCTGCTACACCTAACAAAACTTGAGAGTTAAATAATGAAACAAAAGAATAAAAATTATCTCTACAAAATAGAGAACTATATGTTATACTGACTGATAATTTAGAATACTAAATTGCACACCATACATATATAAAAAGAACAAGAAGTGGTTAAATATATATTGATTAAATGTTAAAATAAGAATATTCACGATATTTTGTGAACTACAATTTCTTGCCTACAAATGGTGGTGGTATGGTGGGTGGGGAGGACATTATTTGGCTACTGAGAGTCAAAGTTTTTGGAATACAACATTTCTTTTGTCATTTAACATGGCTCCAGCTAAAAGCAATAATGATGGAATAAAGTCAATCTTCCTAACCTCCCTGTATAAATATTTGCAAAACCACGATATGCTTCTATGCAATGTTTCTTATGAACTGATGGCAGCTTTAAAATCTCACTGAAAAGAAGTCATTTCATCTGATTAGGACTTGATTATTCTGAAGCACAGGTATGACTGATGCAATTCAATTTTAATGACATCATTTAGCCCTTGTTATTATGCCAGTCTTAGGTGGTAAATTGTCACAGTATCTACTTTCTTCTCAAGTCCAATCCATATTCTTTTGCAGAGAAGAGAACAGTCCTCAGAAAGGAAAAGAACTTAAGGGGTTATGTTATTATATTAGGGATGGGGAGAAATGAGAGATTAGTTTTTCCATGAATGCACTTTTGCTTATTCATTACTATTGCCTAAAATGTCATTTACTCTTAAAAATCCTCTTTCAAAAAATTCTCATTCTTTACAATCCAGCTAAAATAGTTTCTGCTCGAAGGATACTTCCTTGATCTGCCCTCTGGAACAGACATTAGAAATGGCTTATTTTATTTTTCTCTTCAGATCTTTGCATATTTACATGGACCTTTCCTACGGCACTGAGCATATTTTGGCTCATATGATAGCTATTCGTATTTAGAGCTTATCTTCCCTACAAGTTTGTAAGCTCTTTAGGTGCATCAATGACTCTGTCTTTATATCTTCAGATGGCTTAATATAGAAATATTTAACTATTGTTTAGTATTTTTTTCTTCTCTTTAGCCCATAGGCAATGAATTTCCTAGACATTTGGAAAAATGAGGATGATCTAGGAGATACATTCTTTGACTCATTCAGGGAAATGATGATTTATCAAAATTGTCCAATATTGCAAAGGGGCAGACCTCTCTCAGGAGGCGTATCACCAAGTGGAGATTCTAAGAGCCAAAATATTTATCTTATAATACTTAGATCCTTGCCTGTATGAGTTTTCTAGTGCTACTATGACAAAATGCCACAGACTGGGTCGTTTTAACAACAGAAATTTATTTTCTCAAAGTTATGGAGGCTAGAAGTCCAAGATCAAGACGTTGGTAGGTTTGGTTTCTTCTGAGGCATCTCTTCTTGGCTTGTAGATGTCTGCCTTCTTGCTGTGTCTTCACACAGCTGCTCCTTAGTCTGTGTTGTTTGTGTGCTAATCTCCTCTTCTTATAACTACACTAATCATATTGGATTAGGGTCCACCCTAATGACCCCATTTTAACTTAATTGCTTTTCTAAAGCCCCTATTTCCAGATACAGTCACATTCTGAAGTACTGAGGGTTAGGGGTTCAACATATGAATTGGGGGAGGGACACAATTCAGCCTATAATATGGTTTGTTCGAATTTCTATATTTCTAACTACACCATTTTATTTCTTAATATTTCCCCATGTTAAACTCCTACAATAAATGCAGATATATTAATATATCTGTGTTTATTCCTAATTGTAAATACTTAAAATGTTACTTTAGATTTTATGAATATGTTAAAGAAATGCTAATTTCTAAATAAAAAACAGTATCTTCCCTAGGGACGATGACAATTTTAGTTCCCCAAAACTTTTTCAAGAAGAAGAATCTGAAAGCATTTCTTAAACATTATTTATCTAAGTGACTTTCTAAAATATCAGAATTAGATTTTTTCTGTGCTTTTGGATCTTAATATTTTTTTCCAGATATGAAATATAAATCACAGAAAATGAATACACACATATCTCCCGAATTTTGACTTTATTCTTACTAGTTCTTTCCTCCAAATATTCCCTTTGTGAAGGAATAAGACTTCGTTTATATCCAAGGCCCCAAACATAAGTGGATGATTATAATTTAGGGATTTGATTCCACGACTGACAAGTCAATTTTTCAACATAAGAGCTTTAGGTACTTTTGGCATTTCTCAGACACTGTGCTTTAACTTGTTCACAAATATGAAACATTAAGAAGATAGTTGTGTTTTTCCCAGGAGCAAGTATTTTAAAAATAAGAAAAAGAAATCGATATGAGGCAACGTACTTATCTAAGCAGCATTAAAAAATAAAGATAGCTAATTATTTTTAAATGCACCAGCTACGTATAGTATTCTGATCTGCTCTTTCTTATCTTGAGAGCTACTAACAATTCACTATGATTATAAAGCAAAAGCAAAAAAAGGAAACACCTCAAAGTCTAAATACCAAAAGTAGAAAAGCATGGCACAGAGGGCTTCCTATTACATAAATCGCATTTGTTTACTTTTTTTGCCAGATATCACTGCCATCCCTTTGGAAAGTGTGACACTGAGTAATTGCCTTTATCTGATTGATTTATTTCATTTGATTCATTCTACAAATGAATATATCTTCATATGTACATGAATGGCATTTGTTAACATCAGAGAATATGTATGATTAATTTTTAGAGAGTGCCATAATCAGTTCCCACCTTAAACCAAGTATATATAATACATTATTAGAAAATAAGATATTATAATAAAAATGAGTTCCTTCATCTCTTACCTTCACTGATTTTGAAGATACTGGAGATATTTTACATGATACATAATAGTCAATTTGATTTGCATATTGAGTTCAAAATCCACTCCTATTGATTTTCATAAAAATGATGAAAGAAAGAAGACTGCTATAAAGAATCTACAATATACACAAATCATTGCAATCTTGATCTTTGTAGCACAAGTACTGACAACTCCCATTTATTGAGGGTGATTTCCATGTTTATATTAAGTTCATGAACATGATCAATCTAATCCACAAAAAATCATTTAAAGAAATATTTTATTCCCCATAGATATGAGAAAAATGAGAATTAGAGAACTTAAATTTTCTCAAAGTCACATATGAATAACTGGCAGATCCATAATATACACCAGGGTTTGTTTGACTTCAAAGTCTACAGTTTTAATCAATAATTTGTCCATTACCTCTCACATATACCACACACACATACATGTACACAGGAGGCATGAATAATCTCAAATAACCTCAGAAATGTAAGCAACACATATTTTTATGTGAGGACCATGCTCAAGGTCCAAATCTTCTTCCAGAGTCAATGCCTACCTCCATGAGGTTTTCCCTCACCACTCCAGCACACACTGATGTCTTCCTTCTCTCAACTTTGATGGGACTTATACCTAAATCACATATTTTAGCATTGAATTGCATTTGCCTTATTATTTTGCTGTTTTATATGCATCTGTCTTGTTTTCCCACATTTATTTAGAATTTAAATTTTAGATTGTAATAGAATTATCACATTGTTATATCTAGCATTGTTATTACATTATATTTATTTTATATACCCACAGCTTTTACACAAGTGTACTGCACCTAGCTTGTTCTTTAATAAACCGGTTCTTGGCTTGCATGAGTTGTTGATTCATGGTGAAGACAGTACCTTGAAGGCCAGATCAATTTAGATGACCTTGACTAAATTATCTTGCTACCTAGAAGAATAAACCATTATTGAATCAGATCATTTTTTAAGATCTTCTCCAGTGACATAAAGCTACCTATGCTCTAGGTTAGCTATGGTTTTATCCACACCCCAGGTTAGCCAGAAATCAAACCATCCTTGGAGACATCAAGCAATTAGAATTATTTTCTTTTTCTTTTTTTCCCCCATTTGCATTAATACTGCAGGCAACTCTGTAAATTTGCTCACATTTTTTAAAAGGAAAGCAGTATTCCCTGAAGAAGATAGCTAAGTAGGTGATTGGCAGAATATCCTTAGAGGTATTATTATGAGCTCACAAAATACTGAGACTCTCACCCCTTCCTTTATTTATGACATCTTTAACATGCTTCAGACCCATTATTCTCACCCTACTGATATTTTAAAGAGTACCATATTACAAAGCCTTACATACTCCTTTATGCTTTTTCAAACTGCAGCTGAAAAAAATATTCTGAGCTCACTCTAATCCACTTATTTGACTATTTAACACATGCTTTACCTATAATTTTAATAATAATGTATTTTTTTATCTTATCCTTTTACACAATTGGGAATGTGAAGTATCCTGCATATGGAAGCCATTACAACATATGGCTTAGTCATGGCTGACTGTCCTCCCAAATAGCAGTAATGCACCCTTTTGTATTTTGATCAAGCTCACTTAGCCACCTGCTGCTGATTTTACAGTGTGCTAATTTCTCCTACAGTCATAAAGTTCACCTCTTAAGGAACATGAAGAAAATTAGAAACTTCCGGCCTGTTCATCATTCTCTAATATTTTGATGAAATATGCCAGGGATAGCCCAAATGATCAAAGCTTTAGTGTATCAAAGCTTTTGTTTCTTCATTTAATCCTCCCCTTCCTTACCCACATATATTACTCTTTCCCAAAGACCTGCCTCGTATTTACCAGTACTTCCTTGTACAAGCCGTGATTTGCTTGTACTTCAACTTTTTCTTATCTGTAAAACTTCAATAAATAACAGAAACTAAAAGTGCTTTTTTTTTTTTTTGAAGAGTGAATACTTTTCAAACCACTTATAACATTGCCTGGCATAAAACAAACACTCAACAATATAAGCTATCATTATTAGTAGTAGTAATATTATTAATCTATATACTATTATTTCTTGGCTTCAAATAACACACTTTACTTTTATTCCTTGATATTAACTGTCATTTATATACTGTTGACTCCTTAATTAAAATCCTTTCTAGACATCTACAAAAGAGAGATCAAAAAACACAGTTCTCAACAAAATGTCAGCAAATCAAATCCAACAAAGTATAAAAAGAAAATTATATACCACAACCAAGTAGGATTTATCCTAGGTATGCAAAGCTGGTTTAACATTAAAAAATTAATGTAACCCATCGAAACAGCAGGGTAAATGAGAAAAATAATACAATCATATGAATAGATGCAGAAAAATTACTTGACAAAAATCCAACACCCCTCTATGACAAAAATTCTCAGAAAACTAGGAATAGAGGGAAACTTTCTTTAGTTGATACAAACATCCACAAAATGCCAACAGCTAACATCATATTTAATGATGGTAAACTAAGACACCCCATAAGATTGGGAATAAGGGCAAAGATGTCACCCCTTGCCACTCCTATTAAACATCGAACTAGAATTCTTAGCTAACACAATAAGAAAAGAAAAGGAAACAAAAGGTACATAGGTTGGGAAGAAAGAAATAAAACTGTCTTTGCTCACAGATGACATAATTGTCTATGTATAAAATCCAAAAAAAATCAACAAAAAAATAAACTCCTAGAACTGATAAGTGATTTTAACAAGGATGAAGACTATAAGGCTAACATACAAAAGTCAATGTATTTCTTATATACCAGCATAAACATTTAGAATTTGAAACTAAAAACATAATACCATTTATATTACTACCAGAAAAAGTGAAATACTTAGGTATAAATCTAACAGATGAAAAGATCTATTAGAGAAAAACTACACAATTCCGATGAAAGAAATTTTTTAAAAAGATCTAAATAAATGTAGAGATATTTCAAATTCATGGATAGAAGGATTTGTTAAAATGTCAAGTTTTCCTAATTTGATTTATTGATTCAATGCAATCCCAACCAAATCCCAGTAACTTATTTTGTGAATATCGCCAAACTGATCCTAAAGTTTGTATAGAAAAGGAAATGCCCCAGAATAGCCAACAGAATATGAAGGAGAAAAAGAAAGTTGGATCGTCACAACATGGCTTCGAGTTACAGTAATAAAAACAGTGTGGTTTTGGCAAAAAAAAAAAAAAAGAAGAAAGAAAGAAAAAAATAGATGAATGGAAGAAAATAGAGAGCCCAGAAATACAGCCACATAAATATAGTCAACTGATGTTTGATAAAGAAGCAATGGCTATTCAATGAAGAAAGGATAGTTTTTCAACAAATAGTATGAAAACAGCTGTACATCCGAATGCCAAAAAAGAAATGAATCCAGACTCAGATCTTATGCCTTTCACAAAAAATAACTCAAAAATAGATCAAAGAACTAAAAGTAAAATGTAAAATGAGAAAATTCCTAGAAAATAGCATAGGAGAAAAATCTAGGTGAAACTGGGAGATAACTTTTGAGATACACACCCAAAGTTAAGATCCATGGGAAAAAAATTCCATCAGCATTGGCTTGTCAATAGTAATAAATGTACCACACTAATGCAAGATCTTAATAAAGGAAACTGGAGGGTAGGAGAGAGGGAGAT
>NW_012148753.1:223605-230375 GCF_000956105.1 Propithecus coquereli
CTTTTGATTCTGCACAGTAAAGAAAAGTTATTGAGTAAAATCAGGAAGATAATCAAAGTAATTAAAAACATCTTTCAAAGTTAAATTCAGATCAAAAATACAAATGCTACTTTTCTTTAGAAATTTAATGACCAGAATGCTTCAAGTCACCAGTAAGAAGACATTCAGCTTCTCTATTGGATAGGTGCTGTAATTTGCGTAGGTACAGGAATTCTAACGCAATCATTTATAGGCAGCAGATTTGGAAGCAGTGTGCAATATAAATTTTTATGTATTTATTTTATATACGTAATAATTGTACATATTTATGGGATACATGATCAAGGAAATTTAGCTGTATTTTTCAAAGTATGTGGCATTTGATTCATAATCACTTGGAGTGTTTATTTAAAATGTAGATTTCTGGGCCTCACACCACAGAGGGAATAATAGAAATTAATAATTATTATTAATCTTGGATTTTCCTGAGATCCTCATACACAATAAAATTAGGGAGCAACTGCATTAAAACAAATACATAGTATATGTGCTCTTGGAAAGGTTTACTCTACATTTCACTATGAGAAAGGATCACTTACTTCTGAATTAAATGACAGACAATAAATTCAGACTTCCCAAATCTCAGGGTCTAAATTAAGTTATACTCAAACATTTTTAGAAAAAAATGCATTTTTATACATAATTGCTCTCAAGGGTTAAGAGAAGCAATTCAAATTGGTCAATAACTGTATAGAATAAGGGTAATAAATGCACTTGCCTTTACATAGTTGTTCAGCCCTGAGTGGTCAGAAACCAACCACCAAGCCACTGTCACTCTGAGACTTACCAGAGAAAATACTCAGCTCCCATCCACATCTACATGCATATTCTGAAGCTATTTTGAGTAGCCTTTTATAAAGATTATTTTAATCTCCAAATTACACAAATCTAAGCTAATTGATGATGTAGATTTAGAACCATAGAGATTAAGACTGGAAAAACCCTCAGGTCAGGGTTCAGCAGCTTCATTTTATAAAGCTGAAATCATAGATGTGAAGATAAGGTGAGCAAAAAGCCAGAATTCTTGATGTTGAATCCATTACTCTTTATCACTGTCTAGACTACATAACCTCCTTATATTGTTGTCTTAAACATTTCTGAAATTTCTCTTTCAATAGCTTTGAATTATTTGTTTGGGTTACTACAAATAGTATTTCTTATGCCTGATATTTTACATTCACCTAGCACGTACTCTCCTGTATAAACTAAATACAGTACTGTGATGTTACGTGCATCAACCACCAATATTTGTAGCCATATAACTACTTTAAAAATGCTCATTCTTTAATCATTATTATTTTTAGTATTCTTTTTCTCCAGATCCTAAACCTACATAACAATCTACTGACTTCATTTGAAGGAAGATTAGAATCATATTTGGAACTTAACAAGGATTTTAATGGGAAGAAAATCCAAATCTTACAATCTGTATATTTTATGCTTTCACACAATTATACCCAAAGTATGATGTATAGATAGATCTCTCAAGGAGTAAAGACTTGAAGCGCTTTATAGCCACTTTTGAAAATTGTTGTTATACTAAAAAGAATGCAGATAGTGTTACTCCAAATCATTTGGATAAAATACAATTAGCTAATTTGATTTTATAATAATATGAGGAATCAAGAAACTTGATCCTGAATTTATTGAATTTTCCAAATAGGAGGGCGAAAAAAAAGGAATGAGCGTCCTGGGGGAATAGAATGTGGGCAGTTTGGCGCTTCTGAAGCTTAAGTAGAGAAGTGTGCTTTGAAGAAGAGAGCAGGGAGGGGCCTTTTAATAGTCCTGACATATATTTAAGATTCAGGTCTATTTCATGTGAGTACAGAATTTATAACTATGGGTGTAAGTTATAAGAATATAGATTTTACTTTATTATTTTGAAGAATATTCTCACTGTCAGAGCTGTTTGAAATCAGAACAGTTTGCCTCATATGTTCTACTGAGGATTTAGGCATCTAATAGATAGCTGTTTGTTTTTCTGTATCATTTGGTGCAAGTAACCTCAAAGGAAACAGCATCCTCTGCCAATTTTTCTGCTGTTAAAACTCAAAGTGCAGCATATTTTTAACCATTGTAATTGTACACAGAGCTAACAATTTCTCTAAAAGTATTAAAGCCTTTTGAAAGACAAAAACCATAAAAGAATCTAAGGAACTCCCCTGACACATCATCTGACATCAACATAACATTAAACTGTAGACAAAAGTAAAACTCTATTGATTGTTGTGCAGTATAAATACTATATGTCAATAAGGATTAACTGAATAGATATATCAATAATAATTGTTAATATTTATCAAACACATTATACCAGGTACTGCTCTAAGAATGTTATCTGAATTAACTCATTTAATCCTCCTTACAACTACTCTATTATTTCCCATTTTACAAGTAAAGAACCTGAGAGATGGAGGAGTAGAACTTATATTACACGCCCAAATTCATATTGTTAGCAAGTAATGTAATCAATATGTCAACCTGGGCAATCTGACTCCAGACTCTACCCTCTTAACAAATATGCAATGTCACCTCCACGTAGGTAGCCAGGGGCTTACCTGGATAATACACAATGGGAATAATGAAAATTCAGCATTTATAAAAGCCT
Source organism: Propithecus coquereli (assembly GCF_000956105.1). Lineage (NCBI taxonomy): Eukaryota > Metazoa > Chordata > Mammalia > Primates > Indriidae > Propithecus > Propithecus coquereli. Next base: position 226,253 of record NW_012148753.1, read on the forward strand.
TACCAAACATGAGCAATGATAATACTCATTTAAGCAAAATTACTATTCCTTCCTTAAAAAATGGCAGCCCCCTCCCTCATCCTTAAAAGGGATGTAAGCTATCAACAACCTCAAATTAGAAGGAACTAAAATTCCTTCTTATATTTATTCCTCTTAGAAGCACAATTATCAATACTTTTATAAACTACAGCATCTTTGAAATTAAGAAAATATGTGTATATATACCATTTGGCATATGCATATACCATACTATATACCCACATACATAGTTTAGGAGATAAATATAAATTGAAAATAAGATAGGATCAACCAATAAAGAAAAAAAATGGTTAACATATTTATCACTATGGAATTCCTGGCTTTAAAAGGTAGAAATATAGAGATCATAAAAATAAAAATCATGAGAAACTTTCATTCGAATATAGACCAGGGTGACTATCAATTAATTGTTTTCAATAAAAAAAAGTGAGAAGGCCTTAAATCCAGTCATGATAGAGATACATCTAACCAATCTGAATCATGGGATCCAGCCAGCTTGGTGGCGAAGAAGTGAAGAGCTATGCCATCTGAAAGGACTACCAAGAGAGAAATGTTACAGACAGGTCAAGTAGAAGTCAATGAAGAAGACAGCAATTAAGTTTCCCCAATTAAATAGAAAGTAGAAAAAGCAACAGAATGGTAAGCGATTCAGAAAGCCGCGAATAACGTGAAATTAATAAAGGAACTTTAAAGTCCTTTAGAAGTGTGCTGAGTCTAAAGCAGTTTGTGAAGGAAGATGAAGAAGATGACAGCATTTCTTGACCTTTTCCGAGGAGGAAACAAACATGGTCTAATGATTTCTGTGGCTTCTAGAGAGTTGCAACATTCATTTTCTGTGGCTTTGCCATGGCAAGACAAGAGATGCATGGATAAGCTCCCCTGGCAAAGTTATTTTTAAACTAGCAGATCTCAGTGCTTCTGCACTGTAAAGACAGCAGGTAACAAATGTCACCTTAAAAATCCAAACCCCAATTTGGTAGTCTGAGATCACTCATTGGTGAAATGGTCAAACCTCAGCTTCTTCCTCTGCCACACTCCTGATACACTTTTCATGGCCCTTTCTATTAGGTATTCTACATGCTTCCAGGGATCAAATCAGGATGTTACTCTTGCTTGGCTCTGGCCTGGTGCTGAGGCTGTTGTTTTGTGACTGCCATGTAGCTCCAAGTAATTGCCAGTTGCTTTGCCAAAAATGCCACCTGACCTTGCTGCTCATTGCTGATTGCTCTCTGCTGAAGCTTTCAGCAGACAAGGGCTACAAACCTGCTGAAGGTTGCTGCTCACAGGGCTACCTCTCTGCTTCTAGCCACTGCTCGGCCCTTACCTCAGCTTGATGACCTTATCACTCTACCTTCCACCACAATGTTCTCTCTTTTCTGATGTCAGTTAGGGAACTCACAGAATCCTCTAAGTTTAACCTTCTTAGACAGCACCTTAGGAACATGGGGTGCACAAAAGTTCAATTCTTTCCATTTGACTCAGGCAATCATTTCTCCTAGGTGCATAAAATTCACTGGTGCAGTGGTGGGTGGGGTGGGGTAGGTACACACTGGTTCTGGACAGATTCAAGAAAGGGTGGACTGAAGCATTACTCGCTTTGCTTCTTTAGTCACGGTTGCCACATCCAGCTCCACTATGATGATATCATTAAATAAGAATAGTTTTTCCTTATGGACAGCACAGTACATCCTGATAATTTGCTTTCCACCGCTATTATAAACCACAAATTACTGACACAGACTTTGGTAGATATACCAGAATATGTCTAAACTTAAGCTCTGGAAAGTTTTACTTTATTCCCCAAAATTATTTTTTGCCCCCACATAAATTATTGGGCACGAAGATACTAGATCTCTGGGTTGTGCATCAGTTTCTACTGCTGTGTAAAAAATGATCAAAAATATAGTGGCTTAAACGAAAATGTTTCATCTCACAATTTTTGGAGGTCAGAAGTCCAGGAATGACATAACCAAGGTTCTCTGAGCAGGGTCTCGCAAGGTTGAAATGAAGGTGTTAGCCAGGCTATGTTCTCACTTACAGCTTGAGGTCTTGTTTTAAGCTCATTCAGGTTGTTGGCAGAATTCTGTTTCTTGTGGCTGTATGAATAAGGTCCCTAGCTCTTAGGGGCCTCCTGCTATTCCCTGCCAGGTAGCCTCCTCCACAATATGGGAGTTTGCTTTTTTAAGGCCATCTGGTGAACAGTTTCTTGCTCACTGCTCACTGTTTCTTATTGTTTTTAAAGGTTTACCTGATTAGGTCTGGATAATGTCTAGTCACTTGATTATGGAATTTATTCCATCTGCAAAATTCGTTTTGCCATATAATATAATATAATCAAAGGAGTGAGAACTCATTTTATTCACAGGTCCAGCTTACATTCAAAGGGAAAGAACTATACAAGTCATGTGTATCTGGAGGAGAGAAGCTTAGGGACCATCTTAAAATTCTTCCTACCACAGGTGGATTGGTTAACTATTAATACCTGTGCTAACCATACATACAAATTTCAGCTCCATTTCTAGCATTGGTACATTTATTTCCTTGCTGAAAATAAGATCCCTTCTGCCTTTGCAGTTAAGCTGTGAATGTATTACCCCACATAACTCCTCAACTAGACATAGTCATAAGCCATTAGCCTTAAAGCTAAGTATAGTCCTGAGTCAACTCAGGACTCACTCTCCACCCACTGGGGCTGACCCTGGTTTTCAGGTTACTTTGAATACATAAGAAATGACTTAACTCTATCCTGTTCCTGAGAACCTGAGGCTATTTTGGCATTAAGGTCATGTATTTCAAACATTTTAGGATTTTTAATTTGACAGCAAAGGCAGAGGACTTTTCCATTACCTTATTCAGATTATCAGAATCTATATGTCACTTGGTGACAAAGAACCAACTGGCATAAGGTTAATGGTTAACAAAGAAATATGCATAACACTTTAAGAAGTATATCTTTGGATATGTCAAATAAGGATTTTATTTTACAGAGCTCATCACAGGACCTCTTGGAAGAATATCTTAATGAAATACTTACAAAATATAAACAATTGTATCTGCAAATGAATCTGATTTCAAAGTTCTCTTAACTGGGATAATTACAGGATTATGGAGAACCAATGCTACTGCTAAAAAGTAATGTTTGCCTTTACCAATATGCTAAGTCATGGGTAAAATAAAAATATTCTGAAATATAGCAGTCAACATTTCCCTAGACAAAAGGCAAATCATATCTAACCCCATAATAAAGGAGGAGATAGTTATTTGAATCTGAACAAGAATTCTGCATTGTAGATCATAAAAATCAGAGTTTATATACATTTCCTTAACTTTCTTTTATAATAAGATTCCTAAATTGTATATAAGTAATATCTGAGTCTTAGAATAATCCTTATTTCAATAAAATCAAGAATAGCCTTGTGGAGGACCTCACTTGTTCTGCTCCTCAACAGCAGAATCATTGAGTGACTCCTATGCGTGCGGCATGCACCAGATTCAGTATCACTCTACTCAGCATCGACTGTCTTAAATTCAACTTTAATTCAACTCTCTGTTTAAAACAGTGTTAAAAAACAGTTAAAAAAGCAAACTAAATAAATAATCGTATTTTCTGTTGTTCAAGCTCAAAACGTTATATTTCCTTGACACCTCCCATCACCTCCATTCACTATAACTGATTGTGTTAGTAGTTTTATCGTAATACTCATCATGCATTTCCATTTATTTTCATTCTCCTGTCACTCTTGTTAAGAACCATGTGTCGCAATTCCATATGATGCATTAGTTTTTCTAATATTTAACTATACTTTCTGCTTAAAATTACTACTATTCCAAATTTTCACATATACAACTGCTAAATTAATATTCCTAAATTCCTAGTGGAAACTGATATTTTCATATCGTTTGAGTATCATTTGTCAGATTCTGTTCTAACTACTTTATAAGCATTTTGTAATTTAAACCTTGCAACAACTAGTTGAACTCTTATTATTTCCATTTTTCAGAGGAAGAAATTGAATAAAAGAAATACCAAGGAAGTTCCTTAAGGTAGAGCCAGGCATCTGACTCCAAATATAACCACTACTGT
>NW_012148753.1:242890-243967 GCF_000956105.1 Propithecus coquereli
TTTTTAGATATGCAGCCTGAGTTTAGAGTCTAAAGCTGTCACTTATAAATTATTCAACCTTAGACAAGTTATTTAACTTCTGAGTTCTAGTTTCTTCATCTAAAAAAGGAAGATGAATATCTACATATTTTATAGGATTGTTGTGCAGATTAACATAATGAATGTAAAGTGTCTATTTCAGTGACTAGGATATAGTAAGCTTTTAATAAATATCTGAATATATAAATATACATGATCATCATCACTATCATCATTCTTTATATTCTTAGCTCTTCACCACATACTCTGAAGATTTAAAAAAAAAAATAAGACTGAAGAACTGAAGATATAAAACAACCATAGCACTGAAAAGAGACCTAAGGAGGAAGAGGGAAAAGTACACCCTCAAACCCTGTGGTGGCTTTAAAGACATGATGACCAATTCTTTGATACTTCTTCCTTCAAAAGGCGAAGTTTAATTGCCATCCCCTTGAGTGTGGGCTGAACTTAGGGACTCACTTCTAAGAACAGGACACTGCAGATTTGATGGGATATGACTTCAGAGACTAGGTTATAAAAAGAGTGTGGCTTCCATCTTGGGCTCTCTCTCACTCTCTCTGCAATCACTCTCTGGGGAAAGCCGTATTGGGAGCAGCTCAGTGGAGAATCCCACGTGGTAAGGAACTTGAGCCTCATGCTGACAGTAATATAAAGTGAGGATGGAAATAGAACCTCTAGCCCCAAATAATTTTCAGAGACTACAGCCAAGGCCAACAGCTTGACTGCAACCTCACAAGAGACCTGGAGCAAAAACTACCATGCTCTTAGATTCCTGACCCTTATAAACTGTATGAAGTAATAAATACTTGCTCTTCTATGCTGTAAATTTTGTGGGAATTTGTTATGCCAAAATGGACAACTGACAAACACACTAACAGTGACAGCAAAAACTGATCCAAAGAAATGGTGATGGAATCAGATCAGAAAACTTAGAATTCTGGAGTTGTCTCTGACACAGCCATTTCACACATGGAACACCAGCTTTCAGTCTCTTTATTTATAAATTGCTCAAACTCAGCTTTTCTAATAAATTTTAAT
>NW_012148753.1:244017-245980 GCF_000956105.1 Propithecus coquereli
TCGAACTCCTGAGCTCAAACAATCCGCCCGCCTCGGCCTCCCGGAGAGCTAGGATTACAGGCATGAGCCACCGCGCCCGGCCCTTAACTTTCTTTTATAATAAGATTCCTAAATTGTATATAAGTGATATCTGAGTCTCAGAATAATCCTTATTTCAATAAAATCAAGAATAGCCTTGTGGAGGACCTCACTTGTTCTGCTCCTCAACAGCAAAATCATTGAGTGACTCTTATGCGTGAGGCATGCACCAGATTCAGTATCACTCTACTCAGCATCGACTGTCTTAAATTCAACCTTAATTCAACTCTCTGTTTAAACCAGTGTTAAAAAACAGTTAAAAAAGCAAACTAAATAAATAATCATATTTTCTGTTGTTCAAGCTCAAAACTTTATATTTCCTTGACACCTCCCATCACCTCCATTCACTATAACTGTGTTAGTAGTTTTATCGTAATACCTGTCATGCATTTCCATACATTTTCATTCTCCTGGCACTCTCGTTAAGAGCCACGTGTCACAATTCCATATGATGCATTAGGTTTTCTAATATTTAACTGGATTTTCTGCTTAAAGTTACTACTATTCCAAATTTTCACATATACAACTGCTAGATTAATATTCCTAAATTCCTAGTGGAAGCTGATATTTTCATACCATTTGAGTATCATTTGTCAGATTCTGTTCTAACTGCTTTATAAGCATTTTGTAATTTAAACCTTGCAACAACTAGTTGAACTCTTATTATCTCCATTTTTCAGAGGAAGAAATTGAATAAAAGAAATACCAAGGAAGTTCCTTAAGGTAGAGCCAGGCATCTGACTCCAAATATAACCACTACTGTATTGTCTTCCCATGTAAATGAACAACCTGGACTAGTGCCCATCACCCATGAAGCTAAATCCAAGTGCTTCAACTTGGAAATCAAATCTGCTCTGTTGTTAATCCCTGAAAATACAGATGGTCTTCAATTTACAATGGTTCAATTTATGATATTTTGACTTTACAATGGTGTGAAAATGATACACATTCAGTAGAAACTGTATTTGAGCCCATACGGCCACTCTATTTTTCACTTTCAGTACCGTATTCAATAAATTACATGAGATATCCAACACTTTATTATTAAAAAAGGTTTATGTTAGAAGATTTTTCCCAAATGTAGGCTACTGTAAGTGTTTTGAATATTTAAGCAAGGTAGGCTAAGCTAAGCTATGATATTTGGTAGGCTGGGTATGTTAAATGCATTTTTGACATACTATTTTCAACTTACGATGGATTTATCAGTATGTAACCCCATCATAAGTCAAGGAGCACCTGTAAACAGATCACTCTATTGCATTTTTCCTGCCATTTTGAATGCTATTAGTACCATTCTGTGCCTATTCAAATGTGATTTATCTTTCAGGCTGACCTCAGGTTCTGCCCCTTCCATCAGGTCATCTCAGGCCACCCAGGTTATCGTGATGTCCCCCTCCTTTAAAGTTCTTAAACATTTATTTTATTTTTGTACTTATATGACGTCCTCTAATACTCTGAACATTTGGCTATTTGACTATACTGTATGCTTTTGCCTTATTGAGAAAATATAAATTATTTAAGGACATGGACTTTGCCTTATATTCTCTTATGTTCTTTGCAGCATATAAGATAGTGTCTTACATGAGTAAAGTGCTTTGCAGATAGTAGGCTCTAATTCAATGCAAACCTATTAACATTCTTCCATGGGCAAGCTTCTATAATAAGGATGGTTAACGTGAATTAGCCTTTATATGGAACTGAACAAACATATTTCCTGAAAGAGTTTCCTCTATGAAATAATTTCTAGACAAATTATAGAATAAAGATGCCTCTTGTATACTCCTGGATAAAGTTGGAACGCATTCTACTAAGTGAAGTATCCCAAGAATGAAAAAACAAGCACCACATGTACTCACCATCAAATTGGTATTAACTGATCAACACA
>NW_012148753.1:257246-258694 GCF_000956105.1 Propithecus coquereli
ATATTAAAACTAAAAGTTAACCAAGTTTCCAGATATTATACACATTCAAGCAAAGTAAAAATTTCCTCCTAATATTAGGCCTTTGCAGATGAAGAAATTGTCCTGACATGCAAGAATTCTAGATAACAAGATAACAAGAAAGGAAGGATATTAATGAGAATCTACAGTATACTGAAAGTATCTTAATTGGACCATGTTTAAAGGGTAAGAGGAGAAAAACACTAATATTTAATAAAATATATATTCCTTAAAAATTTCAAGCTTATCTACAAACCATATATTTGGTAAAGGATTAATATCCAAAATATAAAAGGAACTCACACAATTCCATAACAAAAATAAAAACAAAACAAACAAAAAAATCCAAATAACCCAATTAAAAAATTGACAAAGCATCTGAATAGACATTCTTTGTAAAGAAGAATTACAAATGGCTAACAGGTATATGAAATGATGCTCAACATCACCAATGGTCAGAAAAATGCAAATCAAAACCACAATGAAATATCACCACACGCCTGTTAGAAAGGTTACTATATAAAAGATAAGAGATAACAAATTTTGGTGATGGCATGAAGAAAATGGAACCCTTGTACACTGTTGGTGGGAATGTAAATTGGTACAGCTATTAGAGAAAGCAGTATGAATGTTTCAGTACCATATGATACAGCAATCCCACTCCTGGGTATATATTCAAAGGAAATGAAATCAGTATCTTGAAGAGGTATCTACACAGCCATGTTCATTGCAGCATTATTCACAATAGTGAAGATGTGGAAATAATCTAAGTACCACTGATGGATGAATGGATAGATGAATGGATAAAGATGAGGATAATATTCCCACAATTATAAAGGGGATAAAGAATACACATACACACACACACACACACACACACACACACACACAGAGTGGAATATTATTCAGCCATAAAATAAGAAGAAAATCCTGCTATTTGCAACAATATGGATGATCCTGGAGGACATTATGTTAAGTGAAATAAGGCAGGCACAGAAAGACAAATACTATATAATCTCACTTATATGTGGAAGTTTAAAAATTTGAACGGACAGTCAGTCGCATAGTAGTTTCTAAGGGCTGGGATGTGGGGGAAATGAGATTTTGATGAAATGGTACAAACTTTCAGTTGTAAGAGGAACAAATTCTGGGGATCTAATGTATAGCATAGGTTGGGGTAAATGTATTAATTATAGTCATCCCTCAGTATACTCGGGGGTGGGGGAATTGGTCCCAGACCCTCCCCGCATACCAAAATCTATGTATTCTCAAGTCCCAGAGTCAGCCCTACAGAACCTGCATATAATACATGGGTTTCACATCCTGCAAATACTGTATTTTCAATTTGCATTTGGTTGGAAAAAAACCAAAGTGGACCTGTGCAGTTCAAATCCTTGTTGTTCAAAGTTCAACTATAATTTGATTGTGGT
>NW_012148753.1:258744-261582 GCF_000956105.1 Propithecus coquereli
TTTTCATTTGGTTTGAAGGTTCTCAAGAAAACACTTTCTTTTCTGAAATGCAGCTAAAAATGGGAAAAAATGGTAACTATTCCCCAGGCTTTAAATTACATGTTAAAGATTCCAAAAAGAGAAGTAAACTTCTCTCTCGTCTCATAAAATATTCTTTTCAAGTAAACTTTGTGTAAAGAATAATACATTATTTCAGATAACATGAAGATATAATGAAGAAATAGAGGTAAGTTTAGCCAGAAGTAACAATTGTAATTATTTCTATTATACAACAGAAAGAAAAAGAAAAATAGTAAAGCTTTCATTTGCCTTTCCTGTGCCTCAGATAAATGAACAAATATATGAAAATCAGAACATCTGTAGTTACAGTTGAATTGTGTTGAAAACAGGTCAGTACTTACGATGAAATCTGGTCATGAGCTGTTATCTCTAACAATGGTTATAAAAGGTTAATTGGATAATCTTGTGGCATTTTTCCCATTACATCTTTAGTAGATTCTGATAAAAGATTCTGTTTTCTTAAATGCATCCTGCCTGCTGTATTCATATTTCTGCGACAGAACTAGTTGAAGGAGTGTTGTTTTAGCACTTACATTTTCTTCTGATGATCTCTGACCCCTCCTTTCATGAGTTTAAATTCTGTTTAGTAAACACAATATTCTAGTTCTTACAGGTCCTCTTCTATGAAAAGTTGTTGCTAACCCAATGACTTCTAGCTCTATAGATCGAACAATTGATTTTTGAAACTTTAAAACCTTTTAAGAGTCACTAGTCAAAATTTATTAATACAGATCTGATTTGTTACATATATAACATTTATTATATTGATTGTATTAAATTCTAGGCATCACTCTCAGCTTTTTATCTGTTATGTTTATCATATGATTTTCTCCATTTTTATGGCCATTTTGTTCTCCCAACTCTACAATAGAACTTGAAATATTTGCTCATTGAAGAAACCATTATACACACATAAGTACATGTACACACCCACATGTCTATAAACACAAGTTGAGGAAAAAGGCTTAGTTCCAAAGGCACTAGGACTTTGCCCATCTGTATTTTCACATTCTATTTTAATTAATTTTTCTTTCCTAGAAAGTTAATTTTAGGAAAATTTTTATAACTTTTTTATTCTCTTTCATTCCAATACCTATACTTTTAAGTATATCAGGTTTCTAGTGGGTATAGATGATTTAAATGTCTGTTTAACTTAGATTATTTTTGATAAATAACCAAATGAACATTTTCAGTTATATAATGTGTTCCATCAAGATACCTCACTAAAATCAGCTCTGAGGAACGTTTGATGGGGCAGAAGGAAAATGAAAATAATCTAGGCCTCCTTAAATATAAAATTTGGGATGGATCACTGTTCTTCACATATGAGGTAAATGAGTATTCATTACATCCATTTTGTAATCTGCAAAATAACAATACAAGTTGAGCATCCTTAATCTGAAATCCAAAATGCTACTATATCCAATTTTTTTTTTTTTTTTTGAGACAGAGTCTCACTCTGTTGCCTGAGCTAGAGCGCCGTGGGGTCAGCCTAGCTCACAGCAACCTCAAACTCCTGGGCTCAAGCGATCCTTCTGCCTCAGCCTCCCAAGTAGCTGGGACTGCAGGCATGCACCACCATGCCCAGATAATTTTTTCTATATATTTTTAGTTGTCCAATTAATTTCTTTCTATTTTTAGTAGAGACGGGGTCTCGCTCTTGCTCAGGCTGGTCTCGAACTCCTGACCTTGAGCGATCCACCCGCCTCGGCCTCCCAGAATGCTAGGATTATAGGCGTGAGCCACCGCGCCCGGCCGATATCCAAAATTTTCTGAGTGCCAATGTGATGCCACAGGTAGAAAATTGCATACATCATTACTTAACACAAACTTCGTTTTATGCACAGAATTATTAAAAATATTGCATGAAATTACCTTCAGGCTGTATGTATAAGGTACATATGAAACATGAAGACTCGGATCCGCCCCCCAAGATATCTCATTATGAATAGGCATAGCTGGTACTAGTGACCAGTTTTCCCACTGTAGGGGCTTCCTTCTCTTGGCTTCCCACTCTTAATTTATTCAGATTTCAAAGAGTGTCTGAAATATCTATTGATTTATATTAATTAAGTTGGTTGCTTGAAAGACTATTCAAAACACATTTTAAATCAAGGAGTTTAAATTATTTTTTCCTTCTCTGCAAGAGATTTTCTTTCTTGTCTATAGGCACACCTTTTGAGCTAGCTACTGTAACAAAGAGTAGAGTAGCAAGAGGTTCTTTATCATTGAGTTCCCTGGCTGAAGCCAGAGTGGAAACCCTCAGTATAGGGACCTCTGTCACACAAGCTGAACACTATTTGTCACATCAAATGGTCTGTCTCCCACAGCCCTTCTCTGTTCAGCCCCCATCTTGCTTATTAAAGCAAGTGTTAGCTATTAAATATCCATAACTTTCCTTGTTTAACATGACTGGTTTTGTTATGTTTTCTACTCTAAGTAAGAAGCACTATCTTTGTACCTTTCCTTCTGGTCTGAGGCAATTCAATAAGAAATTGGTGTATCACACTTAGATTAAAGATTCATACAACAAATCCTTCCTGTGCAAAGAAAGATCACAGAAACCAATATGAAAAATTTATAAGGAACACTTCTGGGGTACACCTTTGTACATTACATTGTGAGCAAATCTGAAACCAAGGAGTGTTTTCCTTCCATGTTTCAATGAAATTACTTTTTTGTTTACATTCTGCTAAGTTTCTTTCCTATTATTGTTTTAATAGGTAATATAATAAGAGGCGGTATTTTTAAGAGATAGATGTATATAAAAACTACAGG
>NW_012148753.1:273570-277003 GCF_000956105.1 Propithecus coquereli
TTAATAGGTCCCACCTAGATGAGTTAATCTTTGGTTTTACACTTTCGCCCAAAAGAAGCTTGAACTCCAAACTGCATTCTACACATTTTTAATATATAAAATGACTGCAGAAAAGATAGTAAACAGCAAATATCCATAAGTTCTAAAACTTGACAAAGGCTGTTTCTGCCCAAAGTAAATTAAATGATACTAGGATTGATAGGATCCAAGTAGTATGTAACTTTGAAATAATCGTTAGCTTTGTAATACTTTTTTTAAACTTGTATGTCAAAATAACATGTCACAGTGATCACAGTGATGTTCTCTGAGTAATGCCAAGTTAAAATTTTGGAAAAAATATACACACATACACACATACATTCCTTTGCTTTAATTAGGAAATTTTTAATAATTATAAACGTTAACGAAAAAAAGCCTAATTAATTTAAGTATTCTAAATAAACACATACAATATGTCCAAGGGATTTTCTTTGCTATATTTTTCACATTTTACCAGAATAGGAGGTAGAAATGAGAGAAAACTTAATGTGTGTAAGAAAAGAGTGTTAAAGAACTTTAAATAGAAAAAAATTTTTCACTCTTAGATCATATAGACTATATCAAAATGTGATTTTATTATAAATATTAAAAGTTAAAAATTGATGTTTAGTAATGCTGGTCTTTAATGACTCTCTAAGACTGTATTGCCTCAGCATGCCCTTTTATACCATTTCTTCAAACCAGTTTCTTGGGCCTCTCTAAAACAAATACTTTTCATAAGTCTCCTATACCAATTCATAAATACCTATAAGTCATTATATAATCATAACTCATTCTTTCTATGCAGTTGATTCAAACAGGAATCTTTCAAAAAGGAAATGGTTAGTTCATTACTTAAAACCTTCATGTAAAATATTTGTTTTCTGTTCAATGTTATTTTCCTCTGGCCAAAAACAAATACACAAATAGGCAAATAATAAAAGCAAACTTCTCTAATCTTTTTAATCCTCTATCCAACAATGAACGATAATTGTCTGGGGAATATGTGACCTTCTATGGTTAAGGAGCTATCCAATAATCAGCTCCTGAACCTGTGTCTATTATATACATAAAGAGGTATACATGTGGAATAGTAAACATAAATATAAATCTAACATGATTACTCTCAAGATTTTGTGAACACTGCTCTTATATTTAGAATATAATACCCTGCTTTAAACAATTGAAAAGCATAATACAATTTTTAAATTTAAAATACATTGTATATGTATATATGCATGATAGTATTTATATGTGAAGGTGCTAAGTTTTAAAAATTCCTATTATTCATTTTTTATACCAAAATATGATTATATTCTGCCTATATGAAGCCATTTTATAGAAGCTCGTATGTAGAGCATGACAAAAAACAATCATTTGCTATCACATTAAAGAGCCTACTATTAATATATTCTAATAATTTATACTACTTCCCTGGGTCCCTACTACTCTAGTGAGATCACTTCTCTTTTCCAGCTTGTGTGACTGAAGCAGGGCAAGGGAAGAGAGAGAAAAGGCTGGCTCTCAGTCATTAATAATAGAATTCAATTCTCAAAGGGCCACCATAAATTCATGAATGCTTCCTAACTTTTCTCTTCTAAACAATATCTCCTTCTCTGGTCTGATCCCTGACTGCTTTTTGTCATTTTTGTTATTGTTGTTGTTGTTGTTGTTAGACTTTTTAAGTGCTTTCACTATCAAAAAATAAAGAGTATGGAGGACAGAACCAGCTTCTGCCAGACTTCATGCCAAGTTTTAAAAATGAAAACAACAGACAATTCTAACTACAAATAAAAATGCTTAAGGAACGAATACATTCTTTTAGTAACAAAGGCAATCTGGTCCAGATAAAGTTTCAGTCAAATGAGAAGTACATTTATTTGTTAGTGCCAGAAGTTCTTCCTGTTGTGTTCTGATTTGGGAAGATCCCAGTTCTCATGGAATCTATCATGAGAACAGAATTAGTCTGTTCTACAAATGGATTATTGTTTTTCATAGAAAGTCAACTAATAAATATCTAAAAAGAAGATTTATCTGAAGGAAGTAACAAAAAGAAAGTCATGAGATCCATCTAAAAGAAATGTTCAAGTTAAAACAGGTAAGTCTAAAAATGCAAGAGCTTAGTGGGAAATATCCAAATCCTCCCAGCATCTGATGGAGGAGTGCAGGACAGAAGAGGCAGTCAGAGGTCAACTCAAGGTCGGTGACTGCATTTTAAAGTAGTCCAGGCAGAGCCATTTCCAGCACTCAGAGTATAGGAAAAAGCTCTGCCCTGCCCTCTGAGCTCTTAAGTCTCTCAGATGCCTCCTAATAATGGCTATGAAGAGAAATAAATCATTAATTTCTCAAATATAACCAGATAAATGGAAACTGTACTTATCACTGTCATCCCATAATCAGCAAACATACATTATTAAACCATCAAAATGATGGCATTTAGCTAAGAGATTTGCTAGATACCAAAAGCACTCAAGCCTTACTTTCAAGTAGTTATTTTCAAATAGAATTTTAGTCTTGTAGCTCTGAGCCAGCTCTTATTTATTCCCAAAATAGATGAAGTCAACCTTTACTGCCCTATTTTTTGAACAAAAATTGTGAAGATACACCCAAAAAAGAAGTATATTTTATGACACATGAAAGTATATTTTTCCTCGCACTTTGTGTAAAATGACCGCATCTGCCTAAATAACCATGATTTTTGAATACACACCATGTATTGCCAGCATTAATTGTTAATACAAACCTATTTTGCAGAACTTGGCATTTATATATTAGACCATTACAGTAAAGATATAAGCTTATGAATTCAGCTAATTTAAAACAAATTATTATTGTTAAAACCATATATAAGTGATGCTTAGAGAAAGCAAGTTATTGAGTGATTCTCATCAGAATTCTCTATATCCAAGACAGCAGAGGCAAGATTAACATACAAATGTAAAGTGAATCACTTTCCAAACATCATTATTTTCTATCACCACTTGATATAATGTTGCTAATGAAGCCACATATATTGAGGGATGGCATTAAAATTAGGTGATATATCTAAAAAATCATTGTAGTAACATCATGAGAATATAGTACAGCTATAGCAATATATTCAACAGAATTGTTAACTACCCACTAACTTAAAACCAACGTGAAAAATGAAGTATGGCCTATAAAAATAAGCCAGAAATTATTTGTATTCCTATTTCTAAACTGGGTCAACTGAAATAAAAATAGGAGTGGTGATGAATAATCAGCTCTCATTTTGCCTTCCTGTTATTCGAGGGACAGAAATAACTCTGCTAGAACCATTGAGGAGGAAGAAGAAGAAGAAGAAAAAAACTCTTCTTTCAGCACTTCCCCCTGATTTCCAGCTTCCACCTTTTCTAAATGTGGTTTTGTGTGAATAAAAAAAAAAAAAAAAAAA
>NW_012148753.1:277053-278349 GCF_000956105.1 Propithecus coquereli
AAATGTTTAAGTGGATCACTCTTCAAGTCATAAAACAATGGTGCATTTCACAATACCAAGTCATTATTTGAATTTTACTTTCTCTGTCCCTCTCCCTCTCTGTCTTTCTCTATCTTTCTTCAGTCAAGACAGATAAGAGAACAGTGCTCCTTAATTAAACAATAATCAAGTGCTGTCACTACTAATACATGAGGAATATCTCAACTACAGCTAATGAAAAAAAGCTTTCTGTGGGTGAGAGTGGGGAAGAATAAAAATTAAAACTATATATTTTTTCTCCTTTTGAATGAACTTCCAAATAAACCCACGAAGAATATAATTATCTTTATTGTTCATGTTACTGTAAGAGCAATAAGTGAAGAAAACACTTTATAAGGAAACTCACAACAGATACATTTACCTGGCTTTAGAATACAATCCTGCCTAAGATCTACCTGGAATATTGAGAAGAGCTATTAAATACCAAATATTTTTCACACGGAGGAAAATCCACTTATCCTGTGCTGAATATGTAAATCTAACAGATTGTGTTATTCAAATTCCTTATTTTAGGTTAATTTTGTCATATTTTGTTGATTAAAATAGCTTAATGTAAGTTGAAGAAAACTTTTCTAAAAAAAAAACAACCATTTATCATGACTCCCTAGATTCTTACAATAATTACATGATAAAGGTTTTGTTGTTGTGATTTTGTTGTTGTGGTTTCTATCAACAGTGCTTAGTAAGAAAAATGTATGAGATCTCAGATCTCAGAGGTCATCGTTTTCTCAGATTTCATGAGAGAATATCAAAGATGGGAAGCACTGATATACTTTATGAAGGACACATATTTCACAATAGAAGATTACCTACTTAAAATAAAGATAACACTTCATACAACTGCCAGCGCCTAAAAAAATTAGAAAATTAGAATGAAAAAGTCCTTTCTTGATTTTAACAATGTTATCCAATATTTCTATTAATAGTATTCTTTTTCTTTCTTTTGCATCTAAAGTAGGTGAATTAGTTCTCTGGCCTCTTCTTTTATTGCATTCTTAACCAAAAATATTACATATATATTCCTGTATCTTCAATTACATGTGAGAAATTGGGAAAAATGAGTTGAGAAAAAAGATGAAGATTCCAGTCTTCACTTCATTATTATTTCTGAGACATTGGCTGCATTAAACTATTTTCCATGCAGTCACTTTATTCAGAAACCAAATTAAACTTGGTAGTAGTTCTTGTTTAGCTATAATATTTTATGACTCAAATCTGATATCCAGATCTTAAATGTCTCCTGAGTTGCAAACATTC
>NW_012148753.1:278879-281146 GCF_000956105.1 Propithecus coquereli
ATATTTTCCCACATTATGAATTATGAATCATTCCAATAAGAATTTATTGAGCACATTTTATGCACTAGATGTTAAGAAAATAGAGATTAATATTTTCTGCCTTCAAGAGTCCACTGCCTTGTAGAGAAGATAGAAATGTAAACAAAAAAAATCAATAAAAACCAAACAAAATCCTGCATTGGCGGAGAAATATACATTATGCCTTGTATTTAGCTTTTCTCCCATTCAGCCACCAAGTAAGAACATTTTTAGTGCAAACAAAGCTGCTACCCTGTATTTATCTTGTTACTTTGTTGTAAAAATGTAGTGAAACATATTAATTCTAAAATTCCATTGAAGTGCATAGTAATACTGGAATGCAACCACAGATGCTGTGATATTAGAACATGGAAAGCTGAAATTGAGTTTTATTTTTAAATAAACAAAATTTTTTAAAACATTTGATTTTAATAATAAAAATGATTTATTGAAATAATGATCATGTAGTCAAACTATATGTGGAGATTACAGATAAAAAGGACTTTATAAGTAATCAAAATAAATTCTATTTAGATATTTTTTTCTAAACCATCTATCGTTAAATCTCAACACCACTTGGGGTGCATTAAATGTAGAAAATTAATTCAGCATAGTATTAAATACAAATGAAACACATTATCGTTCTGGATAAATGATCTATCTTTCTATTATATGTCTAGGTTAGCACTTTATAATTATCAGGAAATCATAAGGAATTTCAAGACAACTTATTATTAAAATAATTTTCCCATTACATCCTTGTAATAGTTCTAGAATACAATACGTTCAATGCATTCATTACTTTTTTATTACAAAGTTCATTCAGGCCAGGAGAGTGTGAGAAAGCTAGGGAGAAACAGAGACAGAAAGAGACAGAGAGATCCCAAAAGACATCTGGACACCAAGCTTTGTTTCATAGGTGAAAACTGACCCTCTGAATATACAACATTTAGAATCATATATACAAAGGAATTTCACTAACCAATAAGTGATTCTAGAACTATAAGACAAAGACTACTGAACATGTACGAGATAAAATTATCTTTGGCAGAAATCTAGTAAGGCCCAATTACATGTAAGCATGAGTAAGATAAGATGACCAGATAAAGTGGATGGACACCTCTAAGGCCTAGAATGAGTGTCAAAGAACACAACACAGTGTCTGCTGATCTGAACCACACCAGCAATTAAAATCTCCTAAAGGAGGCTTTTACATGGGGAAACTTAATTGAGCAATGATAATGATGTACTAATATCAATTCCTTTCTATTTAAGTGCTCAGTGATATAGGCCAATGTGAGACAATTAGATGAAATGTCACTAGATATTTGAAAATCATAAAACAACTAACAAAAGGTAATACTTCAAAAACAAACAAACAAACAACCACATCTATTTGGGGAAAGAGAATGTTCTTGATCCAAAAACTATATGAAACACACCCTTCTTGATACTTTGGCCTTTACCATTCATATATTCACAGGAAAAAAATGAGAAGGGAAATGCCCCCTTAACAAAAGAATAATTGCTTCAGGTTTTATAACCTTAACTATAACCAAATCTCTACTGAGTTACTTTAACAAGGTGGTAATCATAATACGTCACCTAAAGAAATGTAAGGAGAAAAAATCTAAGTGCTCCCTAGTTGAAAGATAAAATCAATCAAATAAACAATTGAAAAAAGTATATCTGAAACTGCTCATTGATCATGTCACCAAGTTAGTATGTTGAGCCCACTGGAGATGCTGCCAAAATCATAATGTATTTAACAAAATATACTTGCTTGGAAAAGAGATTATTTTTAAAAAATCAATACAACATTCATTTGTTACCATTAAAACTAAAAAGACATGTAAAAATTGAGATACCACTGAGTTCAAGGGCTAAATAGTATCAAGACCTTTCCTGGAATAAAAATCAGAGTTTTTAAGGGCTAAATTTCTTGTCCTATAACAGCTTTTAACTTAATAGACTGGGGTGAGGAGCCAAGGAAACTGCAACGTAGTTGATCCATTTCTGAAGGCCTCAATGAAAACAGGTCTTCCCTCAATTTTAATAGGTCCCACCTAGATGAGTTAATCTTTGGTTTTACACTTTCGCCCAAAAGAAGCTTGAACTCCAAACTGCATTCTACACATTTTTAATACATAAAATGACTGCAGAAAAGATAGTAAACAGCAAATATCCATAAGTTCTAAAACATGACAAAGGCTGTTTCTGCCCAAAGTAAATTAAATGATACTAGGATT
>NW_012148753.1:292741-293498 GCF_000956105.1 Propithecus coquereli
AACTAAAATCACACATACACATATACATATCCAAATAAAATCTGTACTATATGACTAGGGGCCATAAGAAATCAGTGTTTTCAAATTACTCTGATGGGCAAATACAGATTTTATAATTAGTGAGAAAATTAATGTATCTGTATTTCACGCAGAAATTTAACAATGTATTTGACAATGTAAAGATGAACTTAACAACTGAATGAGTTTAGATAGTCTACATGGTAAACTCTAAAAAGCCTCAACATCATAATACCACGGTGCCAGATTATCTGAATAAAAATGGAAGACAGAATGTATTCAAATACCCGAAAATGAAGAAAATAAAAATTTGAAAAATTTAAACCTGATGATACCTTAAAACTCACATCTTATGCAAAATTCTTTTTAAATAAATCCAACCTGTATATATTAAACTATATTTTAAAAAAAATACTGAGATTGGCTTAAATTATTAATTTCCTGTGGTATTATGTCTGTCATACAATCACAGAATATTTAGAGCTACAAAGGATTGAGTGTCTAGATATTTGAACTAGCCACAGATTGGTTAAAATTAATTTTTATTTCATTTTTTGTTTCCTGAAACCTATACTCTATATCATGAATATATTATTTACATTACATAATTGCTTCTTATGATTTTAAGCTCATGAAAAACAAGTTGTTATTTTTTGATACCCTATAATACATACAACAGTGATCTTATTAAATATTTTCTGATTGTAAATGAATAAAAAATCAATCTTTTAACAAAAGG
>NW_012148753.1:294552-295135 GCF_000956105.1 Propithecus coquereli
AAGAAAAAAACTCTTCTTTCAGCACTTCCCCCTGATTTCCAGCTTCCACCTTTTCTAAATGTGGTTTTGTGTGAATAAAAAAAAAAAAAAAAAAAAAAAACAAAATTGTTTTTGGAGACCTCACACTTGGAAATTATGCCTACAGTCTATGTTTATACACATTTTTTGTTGGTGGCTATGACTGTTTCTTAGCAGGTATATAACATGCTGTTCAGTACACACTCACTCTAAATAAAATTATATGATTAAGAGAGGATTCTTTCTACACTTAATGAATAAAGTAATGCTTATTTTGCCCTCAAAATACATTACTATACAGATGAACCCCAAACTGTCCATCATAAAGGCTAATTTTAAAGTTTATTTTCCTATGTCACTTGAATGCTTTCTCTAATCTTGTAAGTCCTAGCTTCCTATTCAATTCATCATTCTCCTTACATTTATACCAGTTATATCTTTAATAAGGGTAAAATAAATATTAGTCAACGTATTTTTAAATGTCTTCCTGATTTATCCTTAGAAATATATTCTAATTTAATATAATAGTTCCCCCTTACCCATGGGGGATATGTTCTTAGACCCC
>NW_012148753.1:296800-306522 GCF_000956105.1 Propithecus coquereli
AATAAAAATTCCACATACTTGGAACTTGGAAAAAAGAATATGTGGAAAAATAAGCAGGAAAAATAGTTATGAAAATTTGGAAAAGAAAGAATTATGTGGAGGGGCTGGTTCTTTGAGCTATGAAGTCTATAAAATTACATTATTTAAAAACTGTTACGAAGAACAGTCAACCTCACCAAAAGAACAGAGTATCTAGAAACAACATCAAGAAGATTGATGTGTTATGTGTATGGTAGCAGATTCTCATCAATCAGTGGTGAAGAATATTGTTATTAGTATTTAATAAGGAATATTCATAAATCAATTATTTCCAAAAATCTTACTTTAGAACCTTATTTTACATCCCATACACAAAATAAATCCCAGATGATTAACGTGGTCAATGTCAAAGATGTTAAAAGTAAAAACAAATGCTTACTAAGAAATATGTTCATCTAATTAGAAGTAACTTAAATAGATAATACTGTAATGTTTAAGTAAATTATGTTAGAAGTAAATGATAAAATATTGTATAACCACTATAATGCTTAAACATTTTGTTAATATGGAAAATAACTACGTATAAAAAGCAAAATACAAAATCAAATATGATCACAACTTTATTAAACAATATACAGAGAAAGTAGTCAATACTACAGAAATATTAATTATCTATGGATGTGAAATTTTAGCTGTTCGTATTTTCGAAGGTTTCTTTTTATATTGAGCAAAAAATTAAATAGTATAAGTGGAGGTCTTCTATATTGCAAAATATATCAAAATTAATCTAGACAATCTGTTTTCCCTCTCCCTTTGCTAACCTTTACTTCTGTGGGCTCACTGATTACTCCCAAGATGATCAGGAAACCCTCCTTAGTTCCATGGATAAATTATAATCACCTTTTTAATTGCTGGATCCCACATTTTAAGCAGATGGAAAATTAGTCCATCTGTTTCCTATTAGTGAATAGGTTTACAAAATGGTAAAAAGTATGTGCCCTAATTCTACATATAGGGAAAGCAGAAATTCAGTTCTCTGTCATGATTTCAGACTACTTGTGCTGACTCTACCCCCTCAAATAAATCCCTAGTTATTGGAACAGATTCTTGAAATTCCGCTGCTAGCGATACATTTCTTTTATACAAATCTCTCTCCTTTAAACAACAAAAAAAAGATCTTTAGAAGGATCTAATACATTTAAGTTTCATTTATCATTTGTAAGAATAAAAGTAGGTGAACTTAATATTTAAACCTCTTCCTAAGAGCTAGTTGTGAAGAGAAGTAGGGCAGGATTGACAAGATAGCATCCCTTGTGTAGGAAACAATTGAGAGCAGCCCCTTCTTGCCCCAGAGGAAAGAAGAGGGTGGAAAAAGAGTGGGAATAATGAAGAGGAACTCTTTCAAATGTTCATCTTTGTGAACTACAGGTTCTGAGAATACACAATACCAAACCATCTCTCAATGAAAGGAATTCATATGTGAAGATATTCTTAATTTTGTGAGTTGATACTAGGATGAATTTTATAACCTTTGCTTTTGTTTTTACTTATGAAATTTGGAATTTGAATTGAAGATAGTATGAAAGCACCTTAGAAGGAAACCAGAATGGCTATAAATTAATATCTTAAAATGACTGTTTTAAGGTTCCAGGGTACAGAAATTTTTTGAAGTTATTTAGCAAAATACATACAAATGAAATAATTCAATACAAATGAAATAATAATTTCATTCCCAACTACCTTTACATTAACTTTTAATTGAAATCCCAACTTAAAAGCACCATGTCTCATTCTGCCTATGTGATGGTTAAGACATGTTGATAGGTACTTAATATTAATTAATAATTAAAGGTTAGGTTCTATAGCTAGCCAGAATTAAAATATATTTTTCCAAGAGAATGAATGTTATTAAATTTTTAATGTTAAATTGTAAATGTAAATTGTAAATGTTAATGTTATTAAATTGTTAACTATGGCAAAATACTTCTGTTAATTTTAATGTACCCCATAAATTGCAGCTAATTTATTTTCATTTTTGTTTTCCAGAATATGGTCTCTCTTTCACACACACACACAAACACACACACTTACTTTAAAAAACAATTGAAGAGATTTTAAGAAATTTATACACATCTTCTTCTTGATCAGTTTTGCACACTAGCACACTTTCGATTAGCACTAGGAACAGGTATTGACTGGTTTCAAACCTCCAACTATAATTCCACTTAGGTTGACAACACAGAGATTTATCTAGTTACCTATCAAATCCATACTTGCAGTTGCAAACACTAAATGGGATTTCAGAGACCCAAGCAGAAATCTCTCTTTGAATATGATTCATTATAATGTCTTTATAATATACACGTGAAACAAAATTATATCTAGAATAATTTGGCCCCAGAAGAGGAAAGAAAATGAACTTGTCTTCCTTGTATGCTTACCACGGTTGGTTCAAAGATCATAAAAATATACACTCATAATGATGCACAATTCATGCAGCTCAACTTTACATGAGCCAACTTGCTCTATTACCCTCTTTATAGTCTTGAAATGTTTGCCATTTCAGGAGAAAAGTAACTTGTGGAAAGAAATGTGTTGTAAAATTTTAGTTTTTCTCTGAACTAAGTAGTAGGTAATATTTATCTAGTATTTACTATGCATCAAAAGTTGTGCTAAGACCATTAATTGCTGTTATTTCATGATTTAGGAACTACTGTGAAGATAATTTTACAAGAAGAAACTGAGGCACATGGAGGTTAAGTACGTGGTCCAATGTCACACAACTGGTAAAAACCTGTCATGTTTCAAAGCCAGACAGTCTCCCACCATAGTCCACACTCTTACCACACAACTCAGAGTGAACTAAGTGGTATGGCATGCTCAGTCTCCCTTATTTCAATGATTTTGTGTTCAAATTTCATAGTGCCAAGAAGCAGCACTTGGTAAATACTTATTGGATGAATTCTCACTAACAGCAATGCTATCATGTTTTCAGGTCTAATATTTGAAGAATTCAGTTTCTTTTTTAAAAAATGACTAAAGGAGAGCCAATCTTCACATCAAACTGAGAACATTTTTTTAAAACTCTACTTTAACTCATGTTTCTTTTATATTATATGCTAATGTAAATAATAAATAGATAATTCTGTATACTTTTTTTGCAGCACTGTGGCCTAGACAAAATTTTAATCAAGTGGCATTAATGCAATAATGAATTTTGACATAAATACATTTGCCAAATGTGACTTGATGGACAAACCATTTAGAGGGTAAAACAATATGATTTCAAATAATAATGAAATAATTGGTGTCAAGACACACTAAATCTGACAATTGCTACTTTAACACTGACAATTTCTCTACATATTAAACAAAAGGGTGAAAAACATCCTTATTGACAATGGTAGGTAAAACCATGCCAAGTTGAAAAAAACCAAGATAGAGGCTTACATTAATACATGACTACTTTTGATGTAAATGGCAAAGAACTTTTTTTCTTAAGATTATTCAAGAGAACAATTATCATAAACACAGCATTAATCTGGCCTTGAGAACATATTTCAGAATATTTTGTATTTTGGTACAACCTTGACAAAAGGAAATTAGACAATATGCATCAACAGACATATTTTCAAATACTGATCCACGAATTCTGTGTGTAGGAATTTACCCTTAGCAAATTAAGAGAGATACTTAATAGCAACATTTTCAAAGTTGCTCATCAAAATCTTATTTATAGTAGTAATAATTTGTCAAAGACATAAATGCCCAACAGATACACAGGCAAGTTTAAATAAAGTGAATTGTTAAACTGTTTAAAATTACGTTCCTAAAAAATATTCAGTAGCTTAGGAAAATTACATATATATGATAGTTATGTATAAAAAGAATAATTTTGTTTATCTAAAGGTTTTAATATGAATGAATTTTTATCATTTTTCTTTATTCCTTTATTCCTTTCTTTATTCCTTTTGTATTTGTATTTTTTCAAATGTTCTATTTTAAGTATAAAATTCCAATACAATAAGAAAAAAGTAAATGTTATTAAACTTATGAGATCTAAAAAACATGTAAGAAATCAAACTAAAATACATTAAGGATTGACATCTATTAAATTACATAGAATGCTTGAAAATATATTTGCTTAATATAGTTCTGATGCAATTTATGGCTACTACAGACTTTTAAAAATCATTTATGGTGACCACAACTTCATAAAAAGATTTTCATGGATTCTAGGACATTTTATGTTTAATCACATTATAAATTGCTGAATTGATTTAAAATTTTATTCTGAGGCCTATTCTAAATATTATATGAAAATGTAATCCATAATGAGATATTTTTATATTAAACAAAATGTAATTCCACAAATATGTCCTTTTAAATGTACATAATGAACAATCTCTTAATTTTCCTATCATGAACCAATTGCTCCTCAGGAATCACTTCCTGCATTCCCAAATTGTTAGTTTCAAATTTATTGACAGTGAAATGCCAACTTGTATGTTTTTATGAATCACAAACTATGGCATTTGTCGGTATATCCCAACAAAAGCAGGAATTTAGGGAGATGAAAGGCTGAGGGAAAGGAAGAGGGTGAAGAAAGGGCTGTCCCCCCCTAGAAGAGATGTGAGGGCTTTGCAGCCATGGCGAACACATGGCAGCATGGTGTTCATCTGGGACCCAGGGACTGGGTCCGCAAAGATAGAAAACAAATGGCCGCTCAGACCAGTTCTTCTCAATGTCTCCGAAGCTCCAGTGAGGAACTGGGATAAATGATCCTCTTTACCTTTAACTCACATCTCATCTACTTCATTGTTTCAGTTCTTGATGTTTCCAGATCTATGTCAGCAGACTAGTACATCCAAGTGCTGGTGGCTTAACTCTGCCAGTATATCGCACAAGCGCTCTCTGATTCATCATCTTCCTTCCACGACAGACCTCACTGTGGCCCCGCCCCCTCTCTCGCCTGCAGTATTTCATTGGTCGGTACGTTCTGTTCTGCGGCTCCTGCCTCGTGAATACTTCTCAGGTCCCTTTGCTCATTCTCACCTTTACTGATGCTCCCTCGGTTGAGATGTCCTCACTTAACACAGAGAAAGTATAATGTTATCTCCCTCCCGAGGCCTCTCCTTATCTCATCTAAATCTTTTCTGGGCTATTCACAATGCTGACAAGATAATCTTTTGAAAAATCAAAAGTGATCATAAAAATCCCTTATGAAAAATCCTTCAATATCAGTCCAATTCCTTCGGGATAAAACCCAAAATCCATATTATGATTTATAACCCCCTTCAACAGAATTGCATGACTCACTGGGAGACCAAGTATATGAGAAAAAATGAGTCAAGTGCAGCTTTGAGTAAGTTCTCTAAAATTCTACAATGAAGTCTGGAAAGAAGCTATTCTCATTTTGGTATATATAAACACACATATATATGTTTTATATAGAACCTTTATGTTTTAATTAAAGGTTACTATTATTTTTATTTTGCATTACGTATTCAGAGTGGAGAAATTTAGAAGGGCTTAAGCCTTCTGAATTGTATGAATTCCACTTTTCCCTCCTTGAAGAGACTTTTTCTATCTCGCCAGCTTTATCTCTCTGCACTTTAACACCCTGCCAATCCTTCTCCAGTTTTTTTCTAAATACTTTCTTATTTTAGAACATATTGTGCTCTCTTGTGCCTCCAGAACTTTGTACTTTTTTTTTTTTTTTTTAACCTACCTGAAATACTCAACTCTCCCTTCTTTTGGAGAAATGCCTATTAATTCCTTTGAACTCGGTTCAGCTATCACCTCTCCAGAATAGCTCCCTTGGTGCAGGCCCCAACCACACACTATTGTAGGTAATGCTCTCCACTTACTTTCTGCCATGTAATCTTTGCTAACCATAACACTCAGTATTTATCAAACTTTCTATTAAGTATTTAATTTATACTCCTACCTACTTGAAAGAAAGATTCGATACGGTTCACTATAAAACCAGTGTAATAACCACTGGCAGGGGCAGGTGGAAAGGCAGGCAGGTCAGACAGCGTCAGCACTAATGACCTCAGGTCACTGAGGCAAAACATGAGGCCACGGTACCACATCATGTCTGTCATCTACCCTGGCTTGTGCCCAAGTCCCCCTGGCCTCCTGAATCACCTACATTATGTCAAGACTGTAGGGTAAGGAGACTTCACTCTAAACTCAATACTTCTTTCAGTTCATGAATATCCAGTAGTTTGTGTTCATGTAAAATTTACAACTAATTTTCCCAAATTAACATAAAATGTAAGTAGAAGTTGACAATTTTATCTTTCACTAATAAAGCCATAGATACTTACTACCTATAGAAACTAATGTGATTTATTGACTGACATACCCAAAGACATAAAAATTTCAAAGTACAGTTCATTTAGCTAGAAATCTAGGAAACAAAAAAGTAAATGAAAGGTGACATTTATTTGTCCCTCCAAAAATTTAAGTGCCCTCCAATAATTCACCGATTAGGCAGTTACTAGAATGACTGTATTCCAAAGAGTTTTCAACCAACAATAAACATTATCCATTCACACGCAAAATTTAAAAAAGCTCCAAATCAAAAGTCCTGAATAATCTGTGCAAACCGCATTACATTTTAACTCCGTGAGTCTCTACTTCTTCACTATTAAATTAATGTGTCTTTCATTTAGGTCATTTCCCAGATCTGAAATCCTATGATTCAATAACACACAAATCCCTGAGATGAGTACAAAGGAAAAGCACAGGTTTCCAGAGGAAGCAAGAGAAACTACCAATTGACTATTATTCCCATTTTTATTTTAAAACTATTTTGAAAGCTATTTTTTAACACATTTTTGATAAACTTGAAACTAGAATATTTAGTACAATATCAGTAAAATTCCATTTTTTAAATATAGCTGCCTTAATCCTATGGTAAATGCAAAGTATTGTACCTTCCTTTCACTGACCCCATTCTCTGCCAGTACTTCCTTTTGACTACTGATGAGGCCACAAAATGTTACAGATTTTAGTATCTGAGGAATAAACTTATGTACAGAGTCCTTTTTTGTACCAATTAGAGAAAGAGTCTGTAGATAATGTAAGTCCCTTGCCTACATGATGTTTTAATGAGCATTGAATTATGCTGATCCAAACAACCTATTTTTAGTTTCTAAGAAAATAGTCAGATTTTTAAAAAATATAGAACCTTGTCCCTCTTCTAATCACTGAACAAGAGTTCAAGTATGTATGTATACACATGTAGTCCTTACCCCTAAATAATGATTTGTGGAATGAAGGGATAAAAGAAGAATAAAATGTTCATGTCTTTAAAGCCAGTCCATGTCTGAAAGCTAGAAAATACTTGCCAAATGAATATTAGAGTGGTAAACAACACTCATTTCGAAGTATATCAAAGGATTGATGAGACAAAAAGAGCTGAGGAAAATAAAATCATATTCTCTCTAGGCAATTGAAGAAAATTGACTTTTTCCCTAGTACTTTGCCACTTCTATGAAGGCTTAAGAGAAATAACGTCCTGATTTTGAGAATTGCTTTATAAGAATGGTGTAATCTCACTAGTAAGGACTAAAGTGATTGCGAGAGCTAAAACCTCTAATCAACTGCCAATCTCTATGAGTTTTGCTAAACATTCTTGAGAAGGAATGCACCATAATTTCTTCTCTTCATTTTCCCCCACATAATGATATCGATTTTGTACATTTGCTATAATAAATGTTCAATTGATTTTGCATTTTGAAAAAGAAGGCCAGAGTTTGCAAGAAAAATATGTTTCAGTCAGGTAAGAAGTAATCTTCTATATATACTAGTATGTCAATCGATTTATTACCAAGCCCTTTAAAAACATTTCACCATGAAGTTTTTAATCACATGCCATATTAAACAAGTGCGTTTGGTTTAGTGAAGAAAACAAGCCTCGAAAATCTACTTATTTATATGACTTTCTACATGCTACAATCAAAAATCACTCTGGAGCTATCACTTGAAGACAAGTAATATGGAAGTTTCACTTCCAAATTTCTTGTATTTCTCACTAGTTCATTAAAAATGTACCTGTTCCATATTTAAATTAAATATGTCTATTAAATGTTACATTTGGATGAGGGAAGGGGAGCAGAGAATTAATTTCAAAAATTCAACCTAGGAAACTCTGATGCAGTATGTGGAATTCACTAAGCCAGGAATAACTTAGGATGCCCTAGAGTTGGCAGTTACCGATATAATACGATTTGTGAGTTACCCCACAGGGCCCTCCTGAATAAAATGTTCTCTTCACCATCTAAAATGCTGCCATTAGAATCCTGACAGCTTTTCAGTCTTGAGAGATTCTCTACTAAACTTGAATCCCCTGGAAGACAAAACACCTTAAGCTATTACCCCTGATTCATATAAGCATAGAACTGGCAACCACTTGAGAGTAAAGACCCATGTGGCTGGGCAAAAGCAAACAATGGGAATAAGGGTAAGGGGAGCTTGGAAAAAAGGATGTGGATGACGTCAAATAGAATTTACCTGTTTTCCTCTTAGCCTGGGACCAGCCCAAAAAGTTAATTCCCAATCTACCAGCAGAATCAAAACTAAATCTAGAGCACCTCCTCAGATCTTTTCCTAAAGTTCTAGGTGCTCTGTTACAAACCCACTCAAATTTGGAAAAGTCCAGACCTCGACCATTTGATAGAATTAGGACTAATCTTAAACCTAATAAAAATATATGAAGCAAATTTCAACAGATACCAAATGGTGTTATTGAAATAACAGAAAGACATAAAGTAAATACTATGCCCATTGTATTCATGACTACCACTAGATTCAGAAATTAGAATACCCACTCTCTAGAAAATAATAAATTCCACAAATCCAGAATTCTGTGTCTTCTTTAAATCAATTCCAATTGAAATACAGAAAAAAGATTCTTTTATATTTTAATAAAAAATCTATATTTCGATATGAAACCAAAGACAGTAAAATATTTTTATATTCAGAACAAAGAGTAAACATTGTCTTCATGTGTATATCTACTCATTTGACACGTATATTGTACCATTTATATAACAGAAATCATTGCTCTATATTTCAGACTTTCCAAAATCAAAATAATTATAAAAATCATTCTATAAAAATAGTAGGCAAAATCCAGATCAACTAATTTAAACATTTGCATTTTGAATCTATTATACATGACTTATTTCGAAGATACTGTGTCATTTTATCAATTACCACAAATGATTTTTCTAAACTTCCTAGGTTGCTGTTTACTTAATTTTTTTATTTTGAGATAACTGTAAATTCAATTATTGTAAGGAATAATACAAAGAGATCCCATGTATCATTTACCCATTTTCTCCCAATGATAATATCTTATAAAACTACAATATAATATCACAACCAGGAATAGATATTGATTCAGATGAGATACAGAACATTTTCATCATCAAAAGGATCCTTTATGTTGCCCTCTTATAGACGTATTTACTTCCCTCCCACCCCTACTCCCTCCTTAACCTTTGGCATCCACTAATCTGTTTTCTATTTCTATGATTTGTCGTTTCAAGAATGTTATATAGGCTGGGCGTGGTGGCTCACACCTGTAATCCTAGCACTCTGGGAGGCCAAGGCAAGAGCATTGCTCGAGGTCAGGAGTTCGAGACCAGCCTGAGCTAGAGTGAGACCCTGTCTCTACTAAAAATAGAAAGAAATTATCTGGACAACTAAAAATATATAGAAAAAAT
>NW_012148753.1:310082-312038 GCF_000956105.1 Propithecus coquereli
TGCTTCTTCTGAGGGGCTAGAGCCAGTCACAGGTCCCCAAAACAACACTGTATCATATGACTTCCAGAGAGCACCACCTACTGACAAGGAGAACAATTTGCACAGCCCTTTACAAGATTTACTGGCTCAATCATACAGGGTGTAGCTGATTCTTACCCACAAGCAACACCTACTGTCTCAGAGATTAAACTCGGTATCCCAATGCAATACATGCTGTTCAGAAGACCACAGGGCAGGAGAAAGAGAAAAGATTTCAAAGACCTCCATCCTCCTTTATCAAAGAGAGACAGGGAATCTGCCCACACATATAACCCACAACTGCTACAGCCTACAAAAAACTAGCAACTGAGAAAACCACCACACTAAGGATATCTATAACCAAGGCAACCATCCAGAACTAGACCCCCATAAAAGTACCAACAAACAAAGCCAAAGGTTCTTACCCAACACATGCTACAGACACACCCTTATGAGTGGTAGTGGGGGTGGGAAAGAAGCCCCATCAAAACAAAGAAAATCCAAAAACAAGTGACAGCTGCTCCATATGAGAAGGAATCAGTGCAAGAACTCCAGAAGTAGGGAAAATCAGAGTGAAAGGACACTGCCAAAGGGGCATGCCAGTTCTCTAGCAATTGATCCCAACCAAAATGAAAATATTGAAAGGACAGATAAAGAATTCCAAACATATATTGTAAGGAAGCTCAATGAAATCCAACTGAAAAAGGAAAATCGATTCAAAGAAACCAGAAAAACAATATAGGAAATGAATGAAAAATTTACTAAAAAGATAGATGTATTAAAATAAAACAACTGGAAATGAAAAAAAAAATCATTTAAGGAGATACAAAACACAATGGAAAGCTTTAAGCAAAGACTAGACCAGGCAGAAGACAATTCTTTCAAATTAACTGACGCACTCAAAAATAAAAAATGAAGAATGAAGAGGAATGAACAAAGCCTACAAGATATATGGGATTATGTTAAACAGCCAAATATAAGAATCAGAGGCATCACTGAGGGTGAAGAAGAAAAAGCACAAGGTCTGGAAAACCTATTTGAGGTAATAATTGAGGAAAACTTCCCTGGTCTTGCTAGATATTTAGACTTCCAAGTACAAGAAGCTCAACAAACACTTGGGGAATTCATTGCAAACAGGCAATGACCAAGACACACAGTCACCAGACTGGCCAAAGTCAACATGAAGGAGAAACTCCTGCAAGCTGTGAGGCAAAAACATCAAATAACTTATGAAGGAAAACCTGTCGTGCAAACTGCAGAATTCTAAGCAAAGACCTTACAAGCCAGAAGGGATTGGGGCACATCTTTAATCTTCTTAAACAGAAAAATGGCTAGCCTAGAATTTTTTATCCTGCAAAACTAAGATTCATAAATGAACGAGAAATAAAGACTTTTCTAGACAATCAAACACTGAGGGAATTTGTCACGACCAGACCTGCCCTGCAGGAAATTCTCAGAACTGCATTGTACCTGAATCAGCACAATAGATATCCCCCATTGTAAAAGCACCCAATAGCTAAAGCTCACAGCTCATATAAAACAATAGCACAAGAGGAAAAACAAAGCAATAAGAAACTATCTAACATGATGAACAGAACAGTATCCCACATATCAATTCTATCACTCAACATTAATAGTCGGAATGCTTCACCCAAGAGACATAAGCTGGCTGACTGGAAGAAAAAATACTACCCAAGTATCTGATGTCTCCAGGAAACACATCTAACCCAGGAGGACTCGCACAGACTGGAGGTAAAGGGATAGAAAAAAAATATTCCACGCAAATAACCAAAAGAGAGCAGATGTAGCCATTCTTATATCAGATAAAATTGAATTTAAATCAACAATGGTAAAGAAAGACAAAGATGGTCATTATATAATGTTAAAGGAAGCAATTCAAAAACAAGATATAACAATCTTATATATATATATATATAT
>NW_012148753.1:312088-315561 GCF_000956105.1 Propithecus coquereli
GGATGTTATATAGATGGAATAGCATAGTATGCAACCTTTTGGAACTGGGTTTTTTCATTCAGCATAGTTCTCTAGAGATTCATTCAGGTTGTTTTGTGTATCAATAGTCTGAGCTGTTGTTCTGTGTATTTTATGGTATGGATACACCATAGTTTAACCATTTACCCACTTTAGGACATCTGGGTTGTTTCTAGTTTTGGGTTATTTTGAAAAAAAAAGTTGCTATAAATATTGTGTACAAGTGTTTGTATGAACGGAAGTCTTCATCTTCCTAGTGTAAATGCCCTGGAGCACAATTGCTGAATTATATGGTAGTTACGTATTTGGTTTGTAAAGAAATCATTGTACTGTTTTCCAGAGGGTATAATTTTTTTTTGTATATTGCTGAATTCTATTTGCTAATATTTTAAAAGGATTTTTGTGTCTACACTGATGAGGAATATTGGTCTATAATTTTCTCTTATTGTACTGTCTTTGTTTTGTTTTGGTATCACGGTAATGCTAACTTCACAAAATGAACTGGAAAGTCCTCCTTCCTTTTCTATTTTCTAGAAAAGACTTTATAAAATTGGTGTTAATTCTCCTTCAAATGTTCAGTAGAATTCGCCAATGAAATCATCTGGATCCAGGGATTTATTTTTTGGGAATTTTAAAATTACAAGTTCAATTTCTGTAATAGTTACAGAGCCATCCAATTTATCTATTTTATATTGCATTAATTATGGTAATTTGTGCTTTTTGAGGAATTATTCTATTCTGTCTATGTTGTCAAATATGTGCGTAGAGTTGTTTGGAGCATTTTCTTATCATTTTGATGTCTGCAGGGTATGTACTGACATGCTCTGCTTCATTACTGATATTGGTAATTTGTGTGTTTTCCTTTTTGTCTTCCTACGGATTTGTCAACATTGAACTTTCAAACAACCGGCTCCTTGTTTCATTGATTTTCTTTATTTTTCTCCTGTTTTCAATTTCATTGATTCCTGCTCTTTATTATTTCTTTCCTTCTACTTGCTTTAGGTTTATTTTGTTCTTTTTTTTTTTTTAGATTCTTGAGGCAGGAACTTAGATTACTGATATGAGACTTATCCTCTTTTCTAAGGTATGTATTTAGTGCTATAAATTTTCCTCTCAGCACTGGTTTAGGTGTGTCCCACAAATTTTAATATGTTTTATTTTCATATTTATTCAGTTTAATGTATTTTTAAAATTTTCTTTGGGGCTTTTTATTTGATCCATGGATTATTGTAGTGTGTAGTTTAGTTTCCAAGTGTTTAGAGATTTTCCTGTTATTTTTCTGCTACTGATTGCTAGTTTGTTTCCATATGGCTGGAGAACACGCTCTATAGCATTAACTTCTTTTAAATTTGTTGAAGTTTGTTTTATGACCCATGATATGGTATATCTTAGAAATATATTCCATTGCTACTTCAAAAGAATGTAGATTCTTTAGTTGTTAAATGAGTGTTTTATAAATGTCTTATTAGATCCTGGTTACAAACCTACAAATAAAATTTTGTTCTCCATAAATAAGTCAAGTCTTTTCATTAAATAAGGGGCTTTATATCACTTTCATTATAGATACTTTTTTTAAAAAAATAAAAAACTAATGATATTTAACACATCTTAAATTGAACTTCCTAACTCTATTCTCTGAGATTTTACACATTATTAATACTGTATGTGAAAGACTATGACTCACACCTCTTTAGAGTGCTGTCCTGGAGTAATTAACATGTTCCTCACACTACTCATTCTGAAACATTTGCCTAGCATTTCCATTTTTGCTGATGATTAAACTAACACAAAGAGAGATAAATCAAAAAACCTTTCAAAAGAGAGTGATCTATGATTTAAACCCCATGTTTATAATCTTTCTACATCTGTACTTCAGAAATTTATTTATCTTAGTATAGCAGAATGGTTGGATTTGAACCCAGACCTGGACAATTATTAGTTGAGTGACTTGTACAAGTTATTTAATAGTCTTCTAACTCAGTGTTCTCATCTTCAAAATGGGAAGAATGATATATAAACATATATATCATGTATCTATCCAAAAATTGTGCCAACAGTGTTGCTCAACTAAAGAATAATACAAGTGGTATAAAAGTTGTTAGTTTATATATCAGAAATTCATATATTCTGAATATTGGAATTAGTCTAAAATGATAAAACAACACACAGAAAGATGTATAAATACACATAAATTCTACTCAATTTTACAGTGGTTTTGAATCCATTTTACTAAAAGTATAAAATATTTGGATAATCTTTTTGAATATAACAAAATATATTTGTCATTTGTAGAAACATAAACAAACATGGAATTTTAGTATTTATTTTTAGTTGTTTTCAAGGTCCTTTACTAAACTAAGAAATAAGAGATTTTTCTAGTTATTAAAATTAATTAGTAGAGAGGAAGGAAGATGGCTGACTAGAAACATCAGCTGCCAGATTGTCTAAGAAAGAAGTTTTAGATGAAAAAAAAACATAGAGTGGGTGTAATTCTGAGAGGAAAGTCCCAGAACCTACCAGAGATTCCACAGGAAGAAGTCGCAAAGCAGACCAAGAAGAAAGCAAGATATTGTCAGAGATCAACCCCTGAGAGGCTTGGAGCCCTACCGAAAGGGTAGACGTGGAGTTTTATTTCTCCTTTTCTCACATCTCTGGAAGTCAGCAGGATCCTGAGCTCTCTGCCTGCCAGCCCTCCCCAGCGTTGTTCACCTGACTGTCCCAGCAGAGCAGGGCACACCCCAAAGCAGAGGGATGTCACACCTGCTTGAGCACTCTACAGACAACTTGGGACCAGCATGCTTCACCCTGGCACAGACAGGAATTGAACTTCAGGGACCTGGGGACAGGTCCACAGGCCTGATACCATACTACAGGACTAGATCAGGAGCACAGAGAGAAGATCTGTGAACTAAGCTTGGGAGGCCAGGGAACCTGTGTGGGCAGAACTGAAAAAGGAACACAGTGTGGGTCCCAACCACAGCACACTCGTGGAGCACCCTTCTCCCCACAGGAAAGCCACACTTTCTGTCCTGGGCAGGATCCTGGGCAGGGAAGCTCCCAGCCGATGGCACCACTGCTAGTGAGCTCAGTTAGTTTGAGCTCCTACTTGCAGCCAGATACCAAGAGGAGACCACAGGGCAGAGAAAAGGGGAGAAAAGCAAAACCCACTCCTGACAGCCAGAATATGAATCTCAGACAGCCCCCCCACCCCACAACCAGACTTTCTGGCTGAGTGGGGCTACTTCAGCCCTTCCCTCCTGGCTTTCCCCAGCAGCATTGGAGTGGACCCTCCACCCCTGCTGAGACAGCTCTTTTGCCTGCCTTTGTAGAGACTGAGGGCAGGCTTACCCAACCCAGCCCTACCCAGTCTCACTTCCCCACTGTCCTCTGCTGTGGTGGAAAATGAGGAGTCCCCTGGGAGTTCTAGGGCCCTGGCAACTGCCTAGGGCAATCAA
>NW_012148753.1:317446-328986 GCF_000956105.1 Propithecus coquereli
ACACACACACACACACACACACACACACACACACATACCCCAAACACAGGAGCTCCCAGATTCATAAAGCAAATTCTACTAGGCCTAAGCAAAGAAATCAACAGTAGCACCATAATTACCAGGGACTTCAATACTCCACTGACAAAACTGGGCCGATTGTTGAAACTGAAAATAAATAAACACTAGACTTAAATGAGACTCTAGAAAAAAATGGGCCTAACAGACTTTTACAGAATATTCTACCCAAAACTACTGAATATACATTCATTTCATCAGTACATAGGACATTCTCTAAGACTGATCACATCTTAGGCAATAAAACACATCTCAACAAATTCAAAAAAATTGAAATCATACCATATATCTTCTCAGACTACATTGGAATAAAACTAGAAAACAATTCCAAGAGAAACACTCAAATCTATACAAAGTCGTGGAAATTAAAAAAACTGCTGCTGAATGATTATTGGGTCAATAATGAAATTAAGATGACAATCAAAAGATTCATTAAGCAGAACAACAAAGGGGGAACAAGCTATCAAAATCTATGGGATACAGCAAAAGCAGTTCTAAGCAGAAATTTCATAGTCTTAAATGCTCACATCAAAAAGACAGAAAGATTACAAATTAACAACCTAATGACACATCTTGGGGAAGTAGGAAGGAAGAGCAAATCACAGCCAAAGCCAGCAGAAAAAAAGAAATAACAAAGTTCAAAGCAGAACCAAATAAAATGAAAAGAAAAAAAAAATACAAAGGAACAACGAAACAAAAGTCAGTTCTTTGAAAAAATAAACAAAATTGATAGACCTCTTGCTAGATTAACCAGGAATAGAAGAGAACCCAAATAAGCTCATTCACAAATGAAACAGGAAACAATACAACTGATACCACAGAATACAAAATATCACCCATAAATGCTATGAAAATCTCTATGCATATAACCTAGAAAATGTAGAGAAAATGGACAAATTTCTGGAAATATACAACCTCCCGAAAATCAACTAGGAAAAAAGAGAACTCCTGAACATATCAATAATGATCAATGAGATCAAAGCACTAATAAATAATATTCCAACTAAAAAAAGCCCCTGATTAGAGGGATTCACAACTGAATTCTACGAGACCTACAAAGTAGACCTGGTACCCATACTACAGAAATTATTCTATAATATCAAGAAGGACAGACTCCTCCCCACTCAGTTTATGAAGACAATATCACATTGATACTAAAGCCAGGAAAGGACACAACAACAAAAAAAAGAAAACTATAGACCAATATCTCTTATGAATATAGATGTAAAAATTCTCAATAAAATACTAGTAAACAAAATTCAACAGTATATCAAAAAAATAATACACCATGACCAAATGGGCTTCATCCCAGGGATGAAAGGGTAGTTCAACATACACAAATCATTAAATGTGATTCACCACATAAACAGAAACAAAAACAAAGACCATATGATCATCTCAATAGATGCAGAAAAGGCATTTGACCAAATCCAGGACCCTTTCATGATAAAAACACTCAACAATCTATGCATAGAAGCACATATCTTGAAATTATAAGCCATGTATGACAAACCCACAGCCAACATCACACTGAATGGGGAAGAGTTGAAAGCATTCCCCCTAACAACTGAAACAAGACAAGGGTGCCCACTGTCACCACTCCTATTCAACATAGTGCTGGAAGTCATAGCCAGAGCAATCAGGCAAGAGAGAGAAATAAAGGGTATTCAAATCAGGAAAGAGGAGGGCAAACTATTGATTTTCATTGATGATATGGTCTTGTATCTTGAAAACCCAAGACTCCACCAAAAGTTTCCTGGAATTGATAAATAAATTCAGAAAAGTCTCAGGCTATACAATAAATATACAATAATCAGCAGCATTTGTATATATCAGTAACAGTCAATTTGAGAATCAAATCAAAGACTCAATAACATTTACAATAGCTACAAAGAAAATAAAATACCTGGGAATATACTTAACCAAGGAGGTGAAAGATCTCTACAAGGAGAACTAAGAAGCACCAGGGAAAGAAATCGCAGATGACACAAACAAATGGAAAAACATATCATGCTCACGGATTCGTAGAATCAACATTGTTAAAATTTCCATACTACTGAGAGTGATTTACAGACTCAAAGCAAGCCCCATGAAAATACCGATGTTATATTTCAAAGATCTAGAAAAAAATAAATAAATGCATGCTTTGTTTGGAAACACAAAAGTGCCCAAATAGCCAAAGCAATCTTAAGGATAAAGAACCAATGTAGAGGTATCACATTACCAGACTTCAAACTATATTACAAGACTATAGTAACCAAAACAGCATGGTATTGATTAAAAAAAATAGAGACATAGACCAATGGAACAGAATAGAGAACCCAGATATAAAACCATCTGCCTACAACCAACTGATCTTCAACAAAGCACACAACAACATACACTGTGGAAAAGCAGCCCTATTCAACAAATGGTGCAGGGAAAATTGGATAGCCACAAACAGAAGAATGAAAAAGAACTCCTATCTCTCACCACTTACAAAAACTAATTCAAGATGGATAAAAGACTTAAATATAAGCCAAAAAAATCATAAGAATTTTAGAAAAAAATGTAAGAAAAACTCTTGTAGATATCTAGCTAGGCCAGGCAGGGGCACCTTGGGGCCACATGTGTCCTCTGGATCCTTGAGTGTGGCCTTTTGACTGAATCCAAATTTTATAGAACATATCCTTTTAATAAAAAGATTTGTTCTGTGAAGTTTGCCTAGGTCCTAGGCATAGAATTTATGACTAGGACCACAGGGCAATTACAGCAATGACAAAAATAAATAAATGGGACTTGATTAAATGAAAGGCTCAAAAAACAAATATTAAAATTACTTTCTTATGTATTTAATCTGAAAAATATTTTTTATTCTTAATTCTTTGAACTGTGAACTGTGAATAAGGCAGCAAAAATAAATGTCTATGTATGCCAA
Source organism: Propithecus coquereli (assembly GCF_000956105.1). Taxonomy (NCBI): domain Eukaryota; kingdom Metazoa; phylum Chordata; class Mammalia; order Primates; family Indriidae; genus Propithecus; species Propithecus coquereli. Next base: position 320,439 of record NW_012148753.1, read on the forward strand.
GGTGCAAGCAATTTCAGCATGGGCTAAAATAAATAAATGCAGTAAAAATAAGTAAATATAATAAAGCAAATAAATAAATAAATCCATCTAGTAAATATCACCTGATGTGTTTTTGGATAATCAAGCTATGAAGTTTGTAGATTCTAAAATATCCTTAGCATGAGATTTATCAACCACTGGAATTATTTATATATCTTATGACCTCAAGCCTTGAATAAATAAGTGGAAAAATATTTATTTGCATGATTGAAAAATCATCATTTGTGAAAAAGTGTAATAGTTTTCCAAACCTCATCTGCCCACCCATCAATGCACATTACATGAGCAATCTGACTCACAATCAAGTGCTTCTTCTTATTTGAATGGTTATTTTCATATATCTTATATAGCTTCCAACCCCTCTACCCAACACAAATATACAGAACCCAGGGTTAGTGTGGGGAATAAAGATAGAGACTTTGGAATCTGGAACCTCTGGTTTTGAGCTGTACCTCCACCGCTTTGTAACATCAAGCAAGTTACCTGAAACTCTAACAATCAGATATTTCAACTGTAAAACTGAAATGGCAATATTTACTTTATATTATAATGATAATTTAAATTGCATCTCCTAAAATATTTTTCGTAGAGTAAACAAACAATGAATATTTACTGGATAAATTTCTTATTGAAAAATATATTGATTTGTTGCTTATAAGATCCTGTTTTATATCTAGCTAAAATATTAGTTTTGCTTTCTTAAATTAAATAAAAGGTCTTTTTTTTTAGCTCTCTTTGTTTTAATAAATATGATATAGTGTAAATTACACCCACTCAACCTGTTTGGTTACTTGATAATTACTCTCTTTGAGAAATTTTAGTGATGTTAGTTAATCCATATAAAATGATATATTGTCCATGTGTTTATGTAATGTTAAAATAAATACCCTATTTAAATTTTCTTTAGAATTCTCTGAATCACAAGACAGCTATTCTCTGTACAGAAATATAATTTTAGATTGAAAACATAATTATTAACTAAGGCAAAGCCTACTAATTGGCAGTTGATGGACATTAGTTAACTAATATATGTGGAAGGGAAGAATAATTTGAATGGTATGTGTTTTACTTTTGGCACAAGAAACTGTGACATTTCAATTCCGCAATGGCTGAAATCTGTTGCTTCTAAGAATAAATCTTCCAAAATTAACTTTGCCAATCACGAGGCAACCCTATCTCACACTCCGAAAAATTCCAAATTTGTTTATTTCGGGATCATTCTCCCCAGAGATATTCTGAAGTCTAACATTTCTGAGTAGACATGTATGTGGCTCCACTGATAAAGGCTTAAACTCAAATAAACTCACATTTTTTTCTAAGGAGATTATGTCACTACTTCTTTTTGTGACTCAGAATCAAAAGAACATTGTAATTTTAATCAAGCTAACAAGTAGACCCGAAACAATTCAAAGAATTGCATTTGGTACTTTAATAACTGGAAGAAAGTTTTTGTTACAGTTGAAGAATTGTTACATGCCTTGTAAAGTCAACTTTGACATATTTTATTATGATTTTTCTAATCACTTAGAATAAATAATTATTTACTTCTGATTGTACATTGTATAGCAGCTTCTATAATTATTCTAAGTGATGAAGAATGTTTCTTGGAGAAGAAAATATAAGATCTATTATTTCCAAACGTTATACATTTATTAATTTGCATACCAAAAAGGCATGTTTTATTTTCTTAGTTAAGCATGCTAATTGAACATGTCTATTACAATCTACCTTTCTAAGGAATCTGGAACCTTTATTATATTGATATTTAAAAAACTGATCATTAGGAATATTGTTTGGCTATTTTGAGAAAAATATACCAACAAGTAAATATCAGATAAAGCTTTAATGTAAGAATTTTGGAAAAATGTCAACATTATGAATCTTGCGAGACCTATGACCATTTGGTTATTTTTTTGCCATTGTTAAAAAAGCAATTATTAATTTTGAGAAGGTGAACTATTGTAATCTATTCCAGTCTATTTTAACAATGTTAGATGAATTAAAATGAAATTTAAAAACTATTTTTACATTTGGAAGGTTAGGTTATCATGGCAAAAACAACTTTTTAAAAGAGATAAACTTTAGAACAGAGGATAAACTAAAGCAAGAGAAAATACATCAATGGACAAAAACAGAAGTTAATAGTTAATTGGATTTGAAAACAAATCAAATGTTCATCTCTAAGGGAATATATAAATTATATGGTATATTTATAAAATATCCATCAACATATCAGCCTATCCAACAGTTAAGATGAATGAACTAAATATACATGTATCATTATGGATTAAAATTCAAAACGGTACTATACATTGCTTATAAATGCGTATATGTATAAAAAGTATAAAACTTGTTTAGAGTGAAAAATAACAAATTTAGAGTGGTATTTTTCTCTGAGGGGTAAAGGTAATGCAATCAAAGAGGAATACACAAAGCGCTTTACTTATACTCATAATGAATATATCTAAAGCAAAAATGGCTACATATTAAAATTTGACAAGATTGGATGAGGAGTGTCCTAGTCTATTATGTGCTGCCATAACAGAATACCTGAAACTGGGTAATTTATAATGAACAGAAATGCATTTCTCACAGTTCTGGAAGCTAAGTCTAAGATCAAGGAACTTGTACCTGACGAATGCCTTCTCAATGTGTCATAACGAGGTGGAAGACATCACATGGTGGATGGGCAAAGAGAGAGCAAGAAAGTGAACAAAAGGGGGTTGAACTCGTCCTTTTATAAGGAAGCCACTCCCGGGATAACAAACTCACTCCTGTGATAACAGCATTAATCCATTCATGAGGGTGTTGCTCCCATGACCCAAGCACCTCCCATTAGTCCCCATCTCCAAATATCTCCAGATTGGGGATCAAGTTTCTAACACATGAACTTTGGAGGATACATTCAAACCATAGCATTCCGTTCCTGGCCCCCAAAGTTCATGTCCTTCTCACATGCAAAATCCATTCACTCCATCCCAATAGCCCCAAAGTCTTAACTTATTCTGTGTCATCTCAAAAATCCAAAGTCCAGTGTCCCATCTAGATCAGATATTGGTGAAGTTGAAGGCGTGATTCATCCTTAGGCAGATAAATTCCCTTCTAACCATGAGCCTGTAAAATCAAACAAGTTATCTACTTCTAAAATACAATGGTTGGTCAGGCAGAAGAAAGATATCGGGAGATACAGGAAAGAAGCAGGAAGTGACAGGTCCCAAACAAGTCTATTACCCAACAGGGTGGACAATAATAAATCCTAAGTCTTTGACTCCATTGCCCACCTTCTGGACACACTAGGGTGGAGGGTGGGACCCTAAGGCCTCAGGCAGGCTGGCCCTGTGGCATTGTGGGCACCACTCAACAGCAGCTCTCCCAGGCTGGTGTTACATGCCAGAAGCTCTACAGCTCTGGAGTCTCAGAGGTGGCTCTGACCCCACAGTTCTGCTCAGTGGGCATTGCCCTAGCGGGAACTCTCTGCAGCAGCTCTGCCCCTGTAGCAGGTTGCTGGCTGGGCCCCCAGGCTGTCTGATACATCCTTTGAAACCTAGGTAGAGGCCGGCATGGCCCGACAGCCCACTCATTCTATGTGCCGGCAGATTTAGCACCACAAGTGCACTGCCAAAGTTTACTGCTCGTGCCTCCAGAGCTGGGGCCTGAGCCATACTAGGCCTCCTTGAACCACAGCAATCTCTGAAATGCCTTCAGAGTCATTCTCCCATTGTCTTAATGAATTGCATCTGGCTTCCTTCTATATCTACCAATCTCTTTATCAAATGTTTGCTTGGCTGATCCCTTCTCTGCTTTTTCATTCTTTATGTGGCCAGGATGGGAATATTCCAAATTTTTATGTTTTGTTTCCCTTGTAACTATAAATTCCATCTTTAAGTCATTTCTCACTTCTCTCATTTTACTGAATGTCATTAAATGAAGCCACACAGCTCCAATATTTTGCTTAGAAATTTCTTCTAGGAGGAGTACAAGATATAAACGTTTTGAGAATCACAAAGTTACCAAAAGGTAAGTTCTCAAAATGTTTCCACCTGGACACACACAACAAATGACATTTACATTCATGCTTTCATGGGCATTCCAGAAATTATCTGTGATGAAATAAAGCATTACAGTAATTCTCAATGCCATAAATATGAAATGTAGAGAAATAAAACTGTGCTCACTAAAAATAATAGGGAGCAAATTTAGTGTAATTTTTGCTGCTCTAGTTAATAACTCTACTCCTAGTAGTTTTACTTACAAAACAAAACAAGCTTATCAGAAAATATATCTATGAGAATGAGGAGATAATTCTAGAGTAAACTTCAATCCGCACTAATTTATTTGTTTAATGAAAGTTATTCACAAACATTAGTCATTTATGATCTGGAGAGTTCCATCTCATGCCACTTTTGCCTGGTTCACTCTACCTTTGTGTGAATCACTGAACTTTCTCTAAGGCTCAGAGCCTTTCGGTATGCCATTCATTCCTGCCCCTCCGAATTGCTCCTCAGCCCCTCCCCACATTCATGTGGCTTGGTTCTTCTCACTGATCTCCACTAAATGATTCCAGCTCAGAGAAGCCTTTGGGAAACAACAAAAATAGTAGGAGCCACTTATTTACTTTTTTTTTTTTTCTTATTTCAAATGTAACATTTATTTTTCTTTTTTCTCTTATCTGTCTCTTCTACAGATTGGAACCAGCATGGCAGGCAAGTGCCTATTTTATTCAGTAAAGTGAAGTTAGAAGCTGAGGCAACGTCTGGCATACCTCGAGGGTCCCGACAGATATAGGCTGATCAAATGACTACATTTGAAACACATTTTTAACTTATATCTCACAAGTAATTACAAAAGTGGTAGCAACTCTTACTTTTTAAAAAACAGTAATTTGATTCCTGTTGTTACTATAGGAAATGATCTTTTTTCAGCCATTGTAATATATACATATATTTTACCTTGGCTTTTCTTTTACATTATTCCATGAACCAGATTCTTCACTAAAATATTAATACTACACAAACTATACCTGAGATTTACTTAATCTAGTTTTCATTTATGGTCATAATAATATTAATGAGGCACCCAAACAAAATCATACCATGGCTGAAAAAATTATATCAACTGGCTAGAGTAGCTACCTAGTACTCGAAATTAGTATTTCCATTAGTAATCAAAGGAAGCTTATTTTAATTATCTTAAAATACATTCATTTTTTTCTGAATTCATAATTATTTTAAAGTTTTCAATATAATAGAGGAACTTCTCTGACTTCCAGATTGCTCAGCACCTTCTTAATGTTTTATTAAACTCTACTTCTTCTATTGTTTTTGATGAAGGAAAGAAGTGATACAATTAATGGCATAGGTCAAAACACAGACCTCGAAAAAACTTCTAAGTCTTGGGTATTGCACTCAACCTTCTCAATAACATCAAAAATTTTGAGAGGCACTCAAATACCTGTCAGTTGAAGGCATGAATAAAGAATGAGCTAATACATTGTCAAGAGGCAGAATTCAAGAAGATCAGAGCCTTCAGTAGCAAGATCCTTATTATTCCTATTAAAGCACAAAACTTACCAGTGTAAAAATCACTTCATATATCAATTTTCACACAAATCGAAGTTTAAATTAAGCACATATACACTGAATACAAAGTATAGGATAGAGTCTATTTTGAGCTATGATACAGACAGCAAATGGTCCTTAAGTTTAAAGAATCCAGGGTCTAGGACTATTATAACAAAAAACCAAAGATCACTTACAAAAGTTTTATTGATATTGAAAGAATGCACAAACTCCTTATCCTGATAGTTATATGTCTGCACATTTTTTACCAGAATATCCTCCATTTTCATAGCATTAGTCACATAAATATAATACATATACTCCAGAAGCAAAGTCTAAATGTTATGGTCAGTACAATTTAGGAAAATAAATATTTGGGTTCAAATCCCTGCATATTAGTTATTTATATACCCTTAGTCCAATTATATTAATAATACTTAACTCTTATAAACTCAGTTTTCTTACCTGTAAATCTCATAAAAATGTTTTGGGTATAAAATGAGAAACATAAATTAAAAAAAAAAAAAAAACCAGCAAAATTTCAAGAATCTTTTAGGCTTTTGGTTCCCAAACAGACTACCAAGGCACCCTGGAGAGCTGTAGTGAACTCCCAGGGGCACTATGTATATTTTAATTTTCAAGGGAACCACAGAAACATCCACTGGACACTGCAAAAAGTGCTACTGTTTTGTTGTTTGGATCTAATTATTTAATTAAAAAACTGTTAGATGTTCATTTTTCCTAGGGGCACTGTGAAAAAATTACTGAGAACTAAAGGTGACATAAATCAAGAAAATTAATAAATCTCTATTTTGGGGTGATAAATGATTTCCTGCCACCTTCCCTCCTCTCTGGGTCAATGAAGATGTCCTACATGCAGTATTTTCTTCTTTTTCTTTGTTTAATTTATATTGTAGAAGTCAAGAAACACCCTTTCTTGCAAATTCAATTTTTAAAGCTAAATTAGTAGGGCCCTTGCTTGTAAGCAACAAAAACCTAATTCTGACAAACAGGCAGGAAGAGGAATTTTTTTGGAAGAACATAGTATAGTTCCCCAAATCATCAGGAAGCTAAAGAAACAGTCTGAAAATAAAGAAGAAAGGAGACTGGACCATAGGAACGAGGGTCAAGGTGGAGATATAGAAGCAGCCACGTAAGACGCTGTGCTGGCGCTGCTGTTGCAATGGCCCTGCTCGCTGCTGCGCTGACCTCCACTACCAAGGGCAAGTGTGAATCCTAACCTGCCACATCTTAGCATCACCTGATGCACAAAGCCCCTCAGGAGAAGTCCCAATAAATGAGCCTTAGCTTGAATGAGGTGGAGAGAAGTAGCAGCTACCCTTTTTGTAGCATGAAGTAAGACTGTGTCTCCCACCAAAGTTATCTATTGGAGCATTATCCTAAACTGGAAGGATGTCCAGATTCAGCAAAAGCAAAAGGACACAGTAAATGTCCATCACAAAACCCTGAGCACCTCAAGGACAGCTCAAATTCCACTCTGGCAAAGTAAACACGTTGATTTGCTCATCAAACTCCTCATTTCCCTATATTTTTATGACCTCTTATTAAATACCTCTATTATAATAATTATTAGTATCTATCTAACTTTTATTAGCCATTTTTGTGTTTTCCTATTTCACTAGATTATGAGTTTTATGAGGGTAGAAGTCATGCCACTCTTATTTCTCAAAATCTTCCATAACATTTAATTTTTTAATTGCAATTTTATATGAAATAGTAAAACATCCAAATTGAAAGGGAAAATATAAGTATGTTTTCTTTGCTATGATTATTCAGTTTTAATGGACTATAATAAATTTAACTAGGTCAACATTTCTAGGAGAATGTCTCAACAAATAACAGAAATTCTTTGGCGTATTTATGAAAATAAGTACGAGAAAGTTATAAACACCCTGTATTGAAAGTTCCTCATGTATGTTAATCACATTCAAAATTCTGAGTATTCCCTATGGTAAGAAAAATATATTTAACTTTGTTTAACCAATATGATCTAATATATCAAACATATATGTTTATTAATAGTGTGGTTTATCACTTTTACCCAATCTTTTAGAATACTTAAAAATCATCTGTTAGCCTGCAGTTTCTCTCTCATATTTGAGGCACTATACAAACAAATAAAGTTAGTATCTAAATACTTTGGAGATATCTATTCAAATAATGACTATCTGTACTTTCAAAGAAAAAAAATAAAAGCAGTCAATATATACATTAACGTATGCTCTTTTCATCTTTGTCAGTGTGATTATTATTATTATTATTATTCTTTTGTTTTCTATATATTCATATATCTGGGTAGGCATTGGCTGTCTTACTGTGGAACTCTGTGCATAACTAAGTGAAAAGAGAACAATCTAATGATTGTACAGAATGATTTTTTTTTCAATCTAAGTCAGAGTGTATGATTTTTTTCTTTTAGGAATTAAATCCCATCCTTGGTAAATATCAACTGCTGTAGTTACCTTAGCCAATAACTGTAACAAGAGTTATCAAGGATTATTTCACTGGTAAAATTCTTAGCCTTGGCTGCCTTTGGAAGTAACTTTTGCTTTTCAAAAAATTCATTAACTTAATATATGATCATTCAAAAACATGTCATAACACTGAAAACAAATAAATGTATTTCTTATCAAGAGCCATTCCACTTTTTTTAAAGCGTGAAAAATATTTGAAAGAGAAATTTACTACCTATTAATTGCAAGTGGATGTGGAAATTTTCCAGAACTACTGAGAAGCTGCATTACCATCAGCCAGGCACCTACTGTTTATCCTGTCAGTGACCAATGTAACAGGAAGGGAATATCTCTGGACTTCAGCACTTTCACATCACCACTGTTGTGCCTGGATGAATTTCATTTAGCAACTGCTGGAGTTCAGTGTTCGAAGAACAAAATTTAATATTCAATCAAGACTAACATGAATCTATTCTA
>NW_012148753.1:336831-337134 GCF_000956105.1 Propithecus coquereli
TATTTGGAAAAAGTTTTTCAATATACATGGTATGTGCTTCTTCTCTTTACCTTTTGAAATGAGGCATACTGGGGAAAAGTGAGGTAGGAACATGGTTAAAAATATTTGCAGCTAACCAGATATGAAGTTGACCAATATTCCAGGTTACCTTATTCATCTACTACTTCTGTAATAACTATATAGGATTAATTCACTCATCTACGGTGATTTTGTTAGCATCTACTATATGCTAAGAACCTGGAATAGTGCCTGGCACTCACAGAACATGCATTCTACTGAGGTAGATAAATTTTTTTTTTTTTT
>NW_012148753.1:337658-339464 GCF_000956105.1 Propithecus coquereli
ACCTTGTTTAATTTTCTCCCCTTAAGTGTGGGTGGAAACAGTAAATATAATGGGATATTACTCCACAATTAGGTTACTAATCAGTTAACTTTTGAGAAAATCAAAAGAGATACCATCCAATTAGGCTCAATCTAATCAGGTGAGCTCTTCCAAGGGCCTGGGCCCTTTCTTAAGTCAGAGATTTAAAGCGTGAAATGAATTTCATGTGAGGCAAGTTATTCATTACTGGTTTTGAAGACGGGGGAACCATGAAGCAAGGAATGCCAACAGCCTCCAAGTACCAAATGACTCCAGCTGATAGCCAACAAGGACACCATACCTCAGTTCTACAATCACAAGGAACTGAATTCTGCCAACAACCTAAGTGATTCCAGATAGAACCTAGACGTTGATTTCAGTCTTGTTAAGACCCTGATCAGAGAACCTTGCCATGCCATGCAATGCTAGATCTACAAAACTATGAGCTAATAAATGGATATTGTTTTAAACTGCTAAATTTGTGGCAACTTGTTATGTAGCAATATAAACACTGTTGCAGAAAAAAATAATCAGTTTTTACTTCATAACTTAAATTTAAAGTAACGCATTTTTAAATGTATTCTATATTTAAATTAAGTTTAAATGTTAACTTTTTAAAGATAGAGAAAATTGCATCATTTTTAAAAGTACAGATAATATGATTGCTTATTTTTGTGTAATTTAAGTGACTTCTATCTGTCAAAAAGTGTTTTTATAATTTCACTGAGGGTAACAGAATATTTCCCTAAAGAAATGTCTGCTTGTTTTTTTAAGAACTGGGATAAATGAGTACAAAAATCTGGGTACTAAGTATCATTTAGCAAAAAAAAAAAAGTCATGATAAGAATAAAACCTTCTCTTAATCCAAAGTTCTTAGAAATACAAAAGTGTAAACAACTCATTTAAATGTCAGGAAAGAAATCTCAGACCATAACTGACATGAATTAAGCCATTTAGCCATAAGTTTCATGAACATTTTTCATGTCAGTATATTCTTGTTAGTAATCACTTCTCAGCAATTTTCTTAGGCTTTCCAAATACGTTCATTTTAAGCACACCCATGATAAAACTTTTCCCAATAAAACTTTTCAAAATCTTAAAGGTATTTTGCTTCTTTTCATGTGTAAAGAAAGTATTCATATTAAAATGCCACAGTCATAGAGAAAAAGCTCATTAAATAAGTAAAAATAGAGGCAGTGTTGATATCACAAACAAAAGAACACAGCAATGTATGTGCTATTTTTGTGAAGGCCCATTACTTTTACCACATTATATAAAGTAATCTGAAATAATCTTTTGAGCCTGCAGTAAAGGTCTCCATTTGCCCTTGAACATCAAAACTCCTTTCATTAAGCAGCTCAAGTCCTTTAAGAGGTGAAACTTCAGTCAGAAAAGAATCATTTTTAATCTCGTCTGTTAGCAAGAAGTGTATATGGATACCATACATCTAGATCCAGCAGCTATAGCTAGCAAAGCTAACATTTATTGAGCTTTACCAAGAGCCATGAACTGTTCTGAAAGCTGTACATGTATTTACTTTCTAATCCTTATAATAGCCCCATGAAGAAGGTCCTCTTATCATCATGCCCATTTTACAGGTGAAGAAACCAAGCCAAAAGGGGTTAAGTAATTTGTCCTGGCAGGATGGCAAGGAAGCCGTGGAGCTGACTCTAGACATTGGCCTAGGCAAAGAATTTATGAAGAAGACCCCAAAGGCAATCACAGCAACAACCAAAATAAATAAATGGTACCTGATCAAATCAAAAAGCTTCTGCACAGCCAAAGAAA
>NW_012148753.1:339659-342554 GCF_000956105.1 Propithecus coquereli
ATGCAAAGACGTAATTCTGAGACAGACTGATCTCCATCTTTAGTTTTATATCATTAAAGGTAGAAAGATATGAATGTTCAACACTTTCATGAGTTATGTTATTTGTCTTATTTTGTAAAACATGTCCTTCCTCTCCAATTTTTTACCTGCAGGAAGATTAATCAATATACATTACCATTATATTAATCAACCTCTTTCATTAATTTTCACCTGAATCAGGGTGATATCTGAAAAATACACTAGAGCTAGAAATGTCTGTGGCTACTTGAATTGGCTCTAAAATGTCTACTTTGAAAGTCTGAACTCTTCTTACCTTGTTCTCTCTGGTACCTGTTCACTACCTCTCCCCTCTTTCTCTTTCAGCCTCCTCACTTTGTTGTGCCTATAAACAATAAATGCAGACCAGATAAAAGTACTTGCCCCACCTCTTAAACTCACATACCCATATCTATACTCATACTTTAACCCTGAACCTTGCCAGGTTGACTAGACAAGACAGTGCCTGCAATATTATTACATGTTCAATGGGTCCTAAGCAAACCCTGTTTTAATTCTATAACCTTTCCTTCTATTTTTCTTCTTAACTGATTACTTTTCTCTAATTATATTTCTTTCTTAGACCCATTTTCAAAATATCTGTCTGTGACCATGATGGAGTCAGGGAAGTGGTATATTTTCTGCTTTTCATTGCCACTTTCTAACCACCGTTCTGCTTTACAAATGATTCTCCTCTTTAGAAATCTCTGTTGTTTAGTTATCCGACCAATGTATGAATCTGATTTCCATAGACCTTCACCATCTTCCCAATAGCTTTAATTCTAATTTACAGCTCCCTTTCCATCTTATCTTCTGTGACCTTGATATTAATGTGGTTGATCTTTCCAGCTGTCTGGCTTCATGACAAAATGCGTCAGTTCCCATGACGGTTATTTCAGTGATGTTTTAGCCACCTACCCATATGGTGCTCCTCTGATGTTAAGATTATACTGCTCACATTCTAGCTGATGACTCCTCAGCATGACGCTATTGATAGTGTCTCATTTTCATATACTTTAAAAAGATTAAATACAAAAAAATAAAGAACAAAGTGAAGATAAACCCATCTTTCTAATCCATCTATTTTCACTTGAGAAAAGTCCTCCCAGCTCTTATAAATTAATACACTAATAGCAAAAGCACATTTAATACATATTACAAACATATAATTTCTCCAAATAGTACTCAGTTATTATTTTACTGTTTTCATAACATTCCATAAAATTTTTGAAAGGCAATTTTGCAAATGAACTAAGATTTCCAAATTTGGAGCCAGACTATCTGGGTTAACATTTCAATTCCAAAACTTACATTACATTGGGAACTTAGCCACATACCTGAGCTCAGTTTCCCCATCTGTAAAATAAGGACAATAATAATGCATCCTTACATGGTTTTGCATATTTTGTGCTTGGAACCTGACAAAGTACGTGCTCAATACATATTATACATGCATTATATAATATGTATATATATCATTATATAAATTATAATATGTCATGTTTTCTTTATGTAACCATGTCTATTGCAGGAAATATAGGTCTTTATAATTTTTTTGTTTATTTTTACTCCTAAAGAAAATTTTACAATAAGCACAGAGCCTTTCTTCTGTTGAAACGTTTGTCTGGTTAAATTCTCAAGAATATTATTAACCAGACAAAGAACATAAATGCTCTTTATATGCTTTTCAAAATTTTTTCTGTAACAATTTATAATACAGCTATTAAGAGATCAATTTTATCCCCATATTGTTGACAGTTAATCACTGTTTTCCTTAAACATCTCTCTTTCCTTGTCTTTCAAATGCCCTCTCCTAGTTTTCCTTTTTGTCTAATCACTCATTATGTTATGTTTTGCCTCGATCCTCCTTCCTGACAAAATTAGGCCATTCCTAGGTTCTTAGGCCTTATGTTTGCTTTTCTATGTTCTTTCCTCAAATACTATAATTTAATTTCATCACTTTGGTATCATTTCTACTCTGATGACATCCAAAACAAGATGTCAGTCCATGAAATAACTTCTGAGAGTTAGATTTGAGCAATCTAGCTTCTCTCTGAACACCAACATTCCATCTTACTTAAATATTACTCTAATTTTTTTTATTTCATCATATTACGGGGGTACAAATGTTTAGGTTACATATATTGCCTTTGCTCCACCAGAGTCAGAGCTTCAAGCATTTCTATCCCCTGGATGGTGCGCACCCATTAGGTGTGTATATACCCATCCCCACCCCCCGCACCTGCCCAACACCGGATGAATGTTATCACTATTATGTGCATTTAAGTGTTGGTCAGTTAATACCAATTTGATGGCGAGTACATGTGGTTCTTGTTTTTCCGTTCTTGTGATACTTCACTTAGTAGAATTACTTATTTTACAATTGCCCCAGTATCCTAAGATAAAAAATCACGAGGCTTTATTTATCTTTCCACTTCCACACATCCAGTTAGTTGTTAAATCCTGTCAAGCCCATCTCTTTCCTTAGAGAGAATTCTATACTCTATTTCCCAATATAATCTGATTCATTCAATAGACTGATGATAAAATTACAAAATATGGTCAAGCATTGAACTGTAAATTCATATGGACTGATCATTACTATTCCAAATAAAGATTATGATGAATTACTACTATTATGTAACTTGAGTTACTGTTTAACTCACTCTTCTTCCTACTGTGGGATTTTAGATGAATTAATTTTGACTTACATCCATGTGTCAATGAATTACAATATATATTCATATATGCATGCCCTGTGACAAAATCAATCAAATAGATGTTCCCTCCTTTATAAAATTTTCTTTTAATAAATTCAATTGCTTAGTTGCTGTGGTAGGCAAAATTCTAAGGTGTATC
>NW_012148753.1:353439-354584 GCF_000956105.1 Propithecus coquereli
GGATTAAATATAAAGGACTTTGCAAAATTTCTCAAATAAGGAACACATTTTTAGTATAGCATCTCATGGGACTATACTTCAATAAAATAAAATTTTGAAAAAGGAAACTGTCTTAAATTGTTTAGCCAGGTATATTATCAGATTGCATTGGGACCATTAGTTAGTGTACGTCTTTATATGGCATTACAATGCCATGAGAAAATTGACCCTGGGTAGCTTAGGATCCTGAAAAATGAGCAAGGTGTTTAAATAAAGGATGATTTGTTTTATAAAAGTCACGAAACATATTAAATCTTTTGTTTTGTATGGCTCAGCTGACACTATTCACTTCTATCTATTTGAGTCATTCAAGTCTATTATTAACAGTTTTGTATAGAACTTAGATAATACCTACCTAATTACTTCTGTACAAATGTGAGGGTTTTTTTTAGGTAGAGAGTGGTTATCTTCCTAGTAGTTACTTCTGTAATGCAGTATGTTGATGAATTAAACAAGAATGGACAATAAATATGTGACGTATGATAGATTTTAGAAGTCCACAGAGTTTCATAAAGGCTGAATAAATACAAAAAATTTAATAGGCATTCTTGTAGACCATTTACTCAATGAAATGGTATATCATTTACTGAGTGTCCTAATTAGTTTTCCTCTGGAATGTGGTTCAGATGGAGTAGTTCTATTTTTAGCAGGTACAAAAGAAAAGTGCTTGTGAAGTACTTTGAGATGATGAGTGTGGTGGCAATATATGGTACGTTGAAAAAGGTCATTGTACTTATACAGTTATAAAATAGTGAGATAAACTGACACTGTGTGAAAAATGTATAATTTTTACTCTGACATGGTTAAAAGGTAATCTAAGTAAAAATAAATCTAATTTCAGGATTTAAAAGGTAAACTTCACAACCACCATGACCTATGAATTTTGGTAGCTGTTAGAACCTTATTATAGTATTTTTAAAAATACAAACTAGAAATGCTTTAGATGAACATCTCTTCTTCCTGTGGCTTCCCAGACTGATAAATTAAAATGACATGTCTTCTCACATCTAACTGTCCATAAACATGTTTTCTCATAAATTTTTTAAAAATATAAAAGAGAAGCAAAATGTTTTTAAGTCCAACTTTAAGCATTCTCTGAGGTTATT
>NW_012148753.1:354689-356860 GCF_000956105.1 Propithecus coquereli
TTTAGTTGTCCAATTAATTTCTTTCTCTTTTCAGTAGAGACGGGGTCTCGCTCTTGCTCAGGCTGGTCTCGAACTCCTGAGCTCAATCCGCCCGCCTCGGCCTCCCAGAGTGCTAGGATTACAGGCGTGAGCCACCACGCCCGGCTTGAGGTAGATAATTTTTAAAAACACATAATAAATTAGTAAATTAACAATTATGTTAAAAGTTAATAAGTACTATAGGAAAAAGACAAAAAGGAGCAGAGTAAGAAAACTTTGCATATGGAAGGTGGGAGACAGGTTATAGTATTAAATAAGGGGGTCACTGGAATAATATTTAAACAAATAATATTTAAGCAAATAATTAAAAAACATAAATTTCCTATTTTTCATCTATAAAAAGCCCATCTTCTTTCTAATCCTTTCATACCTTAAAAGAAATGTGCAAAGAGACATACATTCATACTTAAGACGTTTTATAAGAACTTTAAAAATCCTGGCAGCCAAAATAGGACCAAGTAAGTAACTAAGTCTCAAGCCATTTTAACTACAATTATAATTCTATTAAAGCTTGCATTTCACTCTACATGCCATTTACCTAAATGCTGTTTTTCCTCCACTGAACAAACACGTATTCATTACCTACCATGTACAGGCATTTTAATAGTCCTCAGGATACTATTAATAATTACTTGTGCTCTGGGGGTTCACATTCTGGTGAGATTACAAAAATAAACAGAGAATTGCAAAGCTATATACAATAGTTGACTGCACTATCAGGGAACATAAAGTAGGGGTGAAAAGGACTTGATATTTGAGATGAATTTCAAAGAATGGAGAGGAGGTAAACATATGGGGTAGTGGAAAGCATTTGGGGAATGTGCAGAGGATGGGGGATTGAAAGTATGTACTATACTCGTGGTATTGAGTATAGTACTACATGAGAAAGGATTAAAAGATTCAGTAGAACATGATGAATAAGGAGACTGAGCAAATAATTGGAAAATTTTTGGAAGATGAATTTTGAGAAACTGAGTCTCCTCAAATAAACTATTCAGAGTTTATTACAGTAGCAGAGAAGATAAATAAGCATACAAACGTCTCATACTGAGAATAAGAAGGAGGTAACAGAACAGAGATATATTGAGCAGGTAGAACTGCAAGAGTTGCAAGCCATTACTTCCGGGGAGTGAAGGAGAAAGAGAAGCCCAGAATGACTCTCAGAATTTGTGATGCTTTCAATATGACAGAAAACACATGAAGAGGAATACATGGCAAAAAGATGATGAATCCAATGTGAAGCATGTTGAATATGAAATGTGTGTGGTAAATTTTAATGGAAATGTTCCCCTTTACATTATGCAATTTATGACTCCAGAAGCAAAGGAAACAATTCTAGGAATAAGAAAATGAAGGTACTAATTAAAATGTATTCATTGCTTACAATACTATTTCTTGAGCAGTATGTGTCAGCACTTATGCTGAGAAGAGTACGTAGATTATTTCATTTGATACTCCCAACTGCAATCTGAAGGCATGACTATTACTACCTTCATTCATTCTGGCACATTTATCGAGGATCACTTTTTGTTAGGCACTCTTCAAGGCAATGTAGAAGCTCCAACAAGTAAGACAAAGTCCTTGCCCCTGTAAGATTTCTTTCCATCTATGAAAACCTTAGGAGTAGCGACTCTCTCAAAATCATACAAGTAGTCAGTAAGTGGTAGGACTAGAATTTCAATCCAGTTCTCATTCAAGAATCTAAGCCCTTAACCATCATTCCATATTGTCTAAGAGGTTATAAGTCAGAATATTTAATATTTCAATGAGAAAGTAAAAAAAATAAGAAAGCAATTCAGACTACAGAAGAGAAGCTTC
Source organism: Propithecus coquereli (assembly GCF_000956105.1). NCBI lineage: Eukaryota > Metazoa > Chordata > Mammalia > Primates > Indriidae > Propithecus > Propithecus coquereli. Next base: position 356,547 of record NW_012148753.1, read on the forward strand.
TGGGATTTCAAATAGCTCTGTAAAGACTCACTGTTTTAAATTACCTATGCAAAGATGAACAGAAGATGATCTGAGGATAATTTTTTCTCACGTTGGTCTATGTGTGCATATATTATATGTATTATAATATGTACACCTTACATATTATAATATGTAAATAGCATTAAACAATACTATTTAATATAATTTGAAGTTCCCCTCATCTGTTTTGCTTATTTTTAAACGTACATGGTTTGATTTCACAGGTTTTGTTCATTAACTCATGCAACTTTCTTGTTCTTTTTTCACAAAGACAAAATGTTTTTGAGAGATAT
>NW_012148753.1:358560-359919 GCF_000956105.1 Propithecus coquereli
ATCTAGTATTAAATTTTCTCAAATAGTAAATTAGGTCTATAGCAGGTAGTATTTAATGTAGTAATCTACCATGTAAATTACATTATAAGTAGTATAGACTGTCATATTTAGATCAGGAATATTATTTTGCCATCTGATTTGGTGGATTTCTATAATTCAATAACAGTGTTCGTTGAATCTCTGAGTTACGCTAAAAATCTAGATATCCAGGTACAAGAAGCTTAAAGGACTCCTGGGAGATTCATAGCAAACAGGAAGACACCACAACACATAGTCATCAGACTGACCAAAATAACCACCAAAGAGGCCCTCCTACCAGCTGTAAGGTAAAAGAAACAGGTAACCTACAAAGGAAAACTCATCAGAATAACAACAGACTTCTCAACTGAGACCTTACAAGCAAGAAGAGACTGGGGACCCATTCTCATTCTTTTCAAACAGAATAATACCCAGCCTAGAATTTTGTACCCTGAAAAACTAAGTTTTGTATACTAAGGAGAAATAAAGACCTTCTCAGATAAGCAAAGACTAAGGGAATTCATCTAGACAAGACCTACCCTCCAGGAAGTACTCAAAACAGTGTTACACACAGACCAGCACAATAAACAATCATAAATGTAAAATCATCCAAAAGCTAAAGGTCAAAGGCCAGATACCACAATGGCTCAAGAGAGAAAATAAAACAACAAAATTCAACCCAACAGGATGAACAAAAATCTGCCCCACTTATTAATTCTCTCAAAAATTTGAATGGCTTGAACTGCCCACTAAAGAGACATAGGCTGGCCGAATGGATAAATACACACAAGCCAAGTATCTGCTGTCTTCAGGAAACACATCTAACCCACAAGGATGCATTCAGACTCAAGGTGAAGGGATGGAAAACAATATTTCAAGCAAACAGAAGCCAAAAGAAAGCTGGCATGGCAGTTCTGATTGCAGATAACTTAGTCTTCAACTCAACAAAAGTAATGAAAGACAAAAATGTTCACTATATAATGGTGAAGGGTACAATCCAACAAGAAGATATAACAATTCTAAATATTTATGCACCTAACTCCGGTGCTCCCAGATTCATAAAGCAAATCCCACTTGATCTAAACAAAATGATAAACAGCAACACTGTAATAGCCAGGGACCTCAACACCCCTCTGACAGAACAGGCCAGATCATCCAAACAGAAAATAAACAAAGAAACAATGGACTTAAACAGAATTCTAGAACCAATGAGCCTGACTGACGTTTAAAGAATATTCCACCCAAAAACCACTGAATATACATTTTTCTCATCAGCTCATGGGACATTTTCTAAGATTGACCATATTCTAGGCCATAAAGCATGTCTCAAAAAAATTTAAA
>NW_012148753.1:372700-375647 GCF_000956105.1 Propithecus coquereli
AAGCCTTGAGACTAAAGTGCCCTACATTTTAACAAAAATAAAAAGTAAAAATCAAAATATAGTTTTATGTTTCTTCCAATGTTAATTTTGCTATTCTTTGCCCTTGATTTACTTAAATTCTCATTACTCTCAGAAATAGAAAACCATGCATAATAAAAAACAAGTTTAACATATTAGATTCCATAAATAAATTATGTTAGAAATTTTTTCTATTGTTGGCTCATAAACAGTTTTAGGTATACAGCCAAGAGCAGGCTTGTTAAATTATGAACACATTGGCGATTTTTTAAATTAGCAAAGCATTACTTTCCCTTCCAAGGCAACATACTCAAACACGTGAAAACAAGGTGTTAAGTATTCTGGGTTAGAAAGAGAATATTCTCTGTAAACAAAGTAAATAAAAAATAATAGCATTCCCTCAAATTATAAATAGAGTGATTTAACAGAGAAAACATGGTTTCCTTATAAATTTTCTGAACATACTTTAAAGAACAATATAAGCAATGTACATATTTGACTGATGATATATGTGTATGTGTGAATGAGAGAGAGATGTATATATGTGAGATATACATTGTATGTGTATATATATGTGTATGTACATACATACACACACAAAATTGCAAATACTCTTCTCATACTGCATCCATTGTGAAAAGGAGCTGTTGAATTTAATACTATATTTTAGAAGATAATTTAAAAGTACCTATGTTTAATATTATTTTTCCAAAACAATGTTTGCTTATTAGAGATTATTTTAAATATGTCCAAAATAATTTAGAATGTAGACTTTTACTATGCTCCAATCCTCTCTATCCAAAGTAACCAGTGTTAAGAGTTTGGCACTGAAGTTCATTGTACAGAATAACACACAAGGAAAAAAAATAAATCTGTGGAGTAAAGTTACCTGTAAAATTTCCCACAGTACAAAACCGTAAAGTGGATTAGGGGAGGATGGCTGATCAGAGACACCAGCTGCCAGAGTGCCTCAGTAAGAAGGAGAAGTTTTAGATGAAAGAGAAAAAATGAACAAAAGTCAAACACAGATTGGGTATGGGTATGAGGGAACGGTGCCAGAACCTTCAGGAGATTCCATGGGAAGAAGTTACAGAGCAGAACAGGAAGGAGCAAGGTATCAGCAGAGATGGACCCCCAACAGGACTGGAGTCAAGTGAGAAGGGTAGGTGAAGCAGTTTGTTTCTCCCTCCCTCACATCTCTAACAGTTGGCGGGTTCCCAAGCTGCTGGAGAGATTTTCTGCCCACAATTCAACAAGAAGATATAACAATCCTAAATATTAATGCACCTAACACAGGAGCAGCCACATTCATAAAGCAAACCCTGCTAGATCTAAGTAAAGAGATAAACAGCAACATTGTAATTGCCAGGAACTTCAATACCCCACTGACAGAACTGGACAGATCATCAAGCAGAAAATAAAGAAAAAAACACTGGACTTAAATGGGACACTAGAATAAATGGGCCTAACAGAGATTTACAAAACATTTGACCCCCAAACTACTAAATATACATTATTCTCATCAGCACATGGAAGATTTTTCAAGATTGATCATATCCGAGCCACAAACATGGCCTGACAAATTAAAAACAAATAGAAATCATACCATGTATCTTTTCAGACCACAGTGAAATAAAACTAGAAATCAACTCCAAGAGAACCATTCAATTCTATCCAAAGGCATGGAAAGTAACCTGCTGCTGAATGGTTATGGGATCAATAATGAAATTCAGATGAAAATTAAAAGATTCCTTGAACTCAATGACAAAGGAGACATGAGTTATCAAAATCTATGGGGATATAGCAAAAGTAGTCCTAAGGGGAATATTCACAGCCTTAAATGCCTACATCAAAAAGATAGAATGATCACAAATTAACAATCTAATGACATAAATCAAGGAACAAGAAAAGGAAAAGCAAACCTAACCCAAAGCCAGCAGAAGAAAAGAAACAACTAAGGTTAGAGCAGAACTTAATAAAATCAAAAAGAATAAAATTATACAGAAGATCAATGAAACAAAAAGTTGGTTCTTTGAAAAGATAAACAAAATTGGTAGATCTCTCACTAGATTATCCAGAAATAGAAGAGAAAGGACTCAAACAAGCTCAATCAGAAATAAAAAAGGAGATATTACAACAGATACCACAGAAATACAAAATATCACCTGAGAATACTATGAAATTCTCTGTGCACATAAACTCAAAAACATAGAGGGAAAGGACAAGTTTCTGGAAACACACAATCTCCCAAGATTCAATCAGGAAGACACAGAACTCCTGAGTATACCAATAACTAGCAATGGGATTGAAGCAGCAATAAAAAATCTTCCAACAAAAAAAAAGCCCCAGACTAGATGGATTCACAGCCAGATTTTACCAGACCCACAAAGAAGAGTTGGTACTTATTCTGCAGAAATTATTCCATGACATTGAGGAGGGAATCCTCACCAACTCATTCTACAAAGCCAGTATCACCATTATAACAAAGCCAGGAAAGGATACAACAACAACAAAAATAAAACCACAGACCAATATCCCTTATAAATATAGATGTAAAGATCCTCAATAAAATACTAGCAAACTGAATTTAACAGCATATCAATAAAATAATCCCCCATGACCAAGTGGGCTTCATCCCAGGGATGCAAGGATAGTTCAACATAAATCAATAAATGTGAATTACCACATAAAGAGAAGCAAAAATGAAGATCATATGATCTCAGTAGATGCAGAAAAAGCATTCAATAAAATCCAGCACCATTTCATGATTAAAAAAACCCTCAACCCTTGGCTTCTTCACAGCCAAGGAAATAATTAACAGAGAAAATAGACAAAATACAGAATGAAGAAATATTCACAAGTTATACACTTGAAAAAGGATTAATAACCAGAATCTACAACAAACTCAAGAAAATCAGCAAGAAAAAAA
>NW_012148753.1:375697-377331 GCF_000956105.1 Propithecus coquereli
TGCAGATATGGCTTACAGATGATTAGCAAGACCTAGGAATTTTGATCTTCAGGCCAGCACCAGGCATCACCAGTGTATCTTTGGATGATGAGAGCCCTGAGATCTATCTACTTGGCAGAGCATGCAAAAATGACGAGTTATCTTGTGCAACATATCCAGGTGCAACAAGTTGGAACCTGGAAGAGATAATTAGACTGCAACAAATACAAGAATATTCATGTTTTTCTCATACAGAGAGAAAGAAATATATTCTACGTGGCAGTATAATACAGGGCATACATGCGTAATTGCCAAGTTAAATGTTAAAAAGGCAGTGGTAACAGCAATATTTAAGGAACAAAAGCCTTACACCATATTAATTGGACTTGAATGAATTCAGAACAAGCCAAAGGAAACCTTACAGCCTTTATATATTTTAAAAATACTAATTACTACCCACAAAGACATCAGATTAATACGACAAGGATAAAGCCCAAGACCAGGGAAATAAAAAGAAATGGCTTGCAGAAAAGATCAGGGGGGTGCCTGTGACCTGTAAGAAAGAACCGGTCATCAAATAAGAACAATACTAACCCAATATTCTAAAATATTATTATTTTAATATATAATCAACACAAAATTTTTGAGATATTTCACATTTTTATACTAAGTCTTTGAAATCCAATGTGTATTTCCCACTTATAGCATATCCTCATTTGAGCTAGCCACAGTGCTCATTAGCACATGTGACCAGTGACTATTATCTCAGACAGTGCATCTCTAGAAGAACAGCAGCATATATGCAAAGAATATATGAATTATATTAGAATATTAATTGATACAACCACTGTGGAGAATCAGCTTAGGATGTAAATAACCTACGGCCCAGCAATTCTATTTCTCGGAAGGTAACAAAAAGACCACAGAAAAACACTGATAGAATCAAAAATTCAACTACCACCAGCACCACCACCAATGGAACACTGAGACGTCTATCATTTCCAGGGAGTAAAGTCTTTGCATGCATTGGCAGGAATATAGTAGTATTTCTTCCAACAGAAACAAGTATGTTTTATACTCTCACTCGATATATATGAAGGCAGGGACATCATTTGATCATTGAATCATACGTTTTCACCTATGAATGCTGACCAGTTAGTAGACTTCGCTGGAAAGAAAACATGTACAATATGCTGGCCTCTATGCTTCTGAACCTCTAATTCTGCTTCACTATTCTAAATTCAACCATGTAACTAAGACAGCCACTAACCTGTAGGCCCCAAATGTTACCTGGATTTGATGCAGATATTTACAAATTTGTTGGTATTAAGATCCTAGCAATTATCAATTGACACAACTTATAGGTACGAAAGCACAGACCAACTGGTACTTGTTATCTAGTTCCCTAGTTATTTAAACATAGTCTAGTAAAGAAACCACTGACTCAACCTCTGAATTATACCTCTGTGGCTTGATAGCTATATCTCTCTGATACTCATTCTCCTAATCTCTAAAATATGTATAAAACCTACCCCACAAGGTTTTTGTGAGAAAAGTGCCTGGCGTAATGTCTCTTACATAGGCCTAGTCAAAAACCAGCCTGTTAGAATAAACAAAAAGAAGCAGCATGATTGATATCAATTTACCTCTTCAAA
>NW_012148753.1:377846-383241 GCF_000956105.1 Propithecus coquereli
AAAATCTCTTTATGTTAAACTCATATTTGAATAGTTCAACTAAATATCACTCAATAAAAAAGTAACATATCAAATTTTTCCTAAATATTAATGACTAATTTTTTTTTTCTAGAAACCAGCATATAAACTTTCTTATGTCAGTTAAAAAAAAGTGCCATCAGGTGTCCTTCTTTGACACGGATGTCAGAAATTTTCAAGTAGAATATAGAGCTCCATTAGATTTGAAACTGGTTATTGGTAGAATTCTTTTCTCCTTATTGATTTTTGATCTTTTTTTAGCCTTTAATTTCTTATGTATGTGTATGTTTGTATGTGTGTACTTAAATGCTTTTTAGTATTAGATACATGCTTTTTAAATTATTAAGTAATGGTCATTAAAGCAAAGAGAAGATGCCATGTATTTGCCAAACTAAGAAATGCAGCATTACCCCACTAGGCCATCTTTGAGAATTTGATGGAGAATGCAGAAGCCACTCTACCTAGAGAGCAAAGATCTAAAGGGGTTTCAACTATACCATTGGGTTTTAATCAGCTCAAAGGGCTCATTTGTTATCTAGTGATAAATACATGCTAGCAATTCCCAAATCGTTTAGGCCATATATACTTATCTTTATAAGGAGGCAAAATAATGACTCTAGGACTTCCTCAAACATGAGGAAGCATATTTAGTTTTAAGTCTTATTTTCACAGTAAAAAGATACTTTAGAAAAGGGTGGTTAAAAATAATAACATAAATACTATGAGTAATTTTGACTCCTTTTGCATTTGAATTAAACCAGAATGATTAACATTAGGTAAACTGATTGCCAATTTAGGCAGTTTTTCTCAGCATGCTTCCAAATTCTATAAGACTAGCTCTTTCAGAAATCCCCACTGCCACTTTTAAAACTCATTCCAAGATAAGATATTCCCTGAGTTGGCAGAAATTAAAGCCTAAAAGAATTGTCTCTTGTACTCAGAGGTTAATGGATTATAGCATTATTTATACAAATTGGAAATCAAACAGGTAACCAGAGAAGCTTAGGCTGAGGTCTAGCTGCACCCAGGGGCCAGCAGGCAGCCCTTGGCACTCCTCAGGGGCAGCTGGGATGTTGTGTATGACAGGAAACAACCTTAGCGACAGGTGTGTTTGATTAATGGGGGGGCGAAGCTCCCCAACCTACAACAAACTATGATGATCTCTTCTCACCACCAGAGAAAGAGAATATCAAAAGGTAGTAGAGCCAGGGTGGCACTAGCAGAAAAAAAAAGTCCTACCTCATAGTGATTACGATAGGAGAGGCAGAGGCTTATAGTAGAGAGTTAAATATGCTCTATTAGAAATCATTGAATCCTTTCTTGAGAAATACCATATCTTTGCACTTCTGGCATAAAGTTTGAGTATTTTCAGAATGTCTCCTCTGAAACTACTGCAAAATTACAGTAGTAACCAGCCAAGCAGAAAATACTGGATCACAAGAAAATATCACAAGCAGAATGAGGAAAACATAGAAATGGAACATGGATCTAGAAGGAGATGCTTTCCTAAGAACACTGGGATCACACCACAAATTAAGCCTATGAATCATATTTAGAGTTTGCTGGATCTATATGCATCTATATATAAGTGTGTATATGTACATGTGTTTATATTTACGTACAGATGTATATACAAGCACATACACACACCTATGCAAACACGTTGTGCCATTCTTTTCTACCAATTACTTCTGCCATTTCTCCAAAGTCTTGTGGGTAATAATAGAAACCATTTGAACATGGACTAACGTAACTAACCTTCCTTCACTACCTTGATGCCAGGCCAGCCAGTGGACTTACCTGGAAACCATCTAGAAACCAAAGGTCATCAAGACCTTATATTAACTAAAAATTTCATATACATTAGCACAGTCAAGATGAGCCAGGAATACTAGTAGCTTTTGCTACAGATTGTCTTCCTTTCTGAAACATGATTTTCCAAACTCAAAGAAATTACGGCAGAGCAAAATAATTTGAGCAATGACAGATTGTCTAAATCCCACAGACCATATTAAAATAGGACCTCATCTAAACCTCATTTAAATACTTGAGACAATTTAGATTTTCAAACTATGCAAACTGAAATTCCACACACATCCTGAGTAACTCTCTGCTTTATTCAAGAAATCTCCTTGCCAAATTACTGCTTCCAAAATATAATTTACCAACATACAGAAAATGAAAGATTTCCCTGCAAGGTTTGCTGTCTCTCTACCCAAGGAGCTCTCTTTTCCTACTTCCAAACGTTGACAGAATTCTATTAATCATTATAATCCAAATGTATACATATACACATGTACATATGCATATACATACATAATATTGTAAATTATAGTCCTCAATTCATACTATGCACATGTTGTTTTACTGTGTAGAAAATGCAGAAATTATAGTTTTGATATTAATGTTGCAGGTTTTTTACAACAATTTCAAGTAACTACATTGTGTTGATACCATAAGACACCCCATTAAGGGGTATAATTTTTTAAATATTTACATAAAATAATAAATTGTATTGGGAGAAAACAAAATTTTCCTCTTCATGAATGCACAACCCAAAACTGCTCTTCCAAAAATACTAAAAGATTATGGGTTTTTTTTTTTTACTTTTACCTTGAATCGAAAACACTGTAATAATTATAGTTGTTACCACTCATGAAGTACTGAGAGAAACTAAAATTTATCTACCTTTAATCTTAGTTAATATTATTCATCATAGCTAAAGAGGAATAAAATCTGCATAAGACTTTAGCAACAATACTTTCATATGATGGTAATTAGATCAAAGCAACCTAAAAACTTCCATTGTTTACTTTTAAAAATTATTTAGTGCAAAAATACCACCAAATACAAAAACTCTAAAGCTTCTTTTATATAGATGCTAAAACCTATTCAATTTTTCCGTTATAATGAATTACAAAATCAAAGACAGTGGAGTGAAATGATTTGTAAGTATTTTTGATTTGTATATAAGCAAGGACAATTATTTTAAATTAATTCCCAAAGCATTTATTAAAACATTGTTGCTACTTATCTAAGGCAGCAATGATTGTTTAATCTCCAAGTTTCCTAATATCCAAATATTCTAAGAAGCCTATCATGCTACTAATATTAACAGATTAATTCTTTTATAACTGTATTAGGTAGAAATTCGCCATCTGTGTTTTGGTCATTTACATTGTGAAGAATGTATTCTTGTCACTCCATAAAAAAAATCCTTCACAGTAATCACTGAAATCCATGTATCTTTTATCTTTCCACAATGCCTAGTAAAGTGCTCTATTATATGCCTGCCATATAATATCACCAACAGAATTATAAAAAGTCTAGACATAATATATTTGAACCACCATTTTCTACTAGGCAAAATTATTAACTTACACAAGGTTCTTCACGGATTTTGCAAAATAACAGACTTTGTGTTGTTTATGGATCTTCAACCAACCAAACTTCTTTTTATTAATATATTAAAGTGACTGGAGGATTAGATACAATGAGAACAGTAAATTACAACTTTTTCTGGAGTTTACAATGTTAAAACCAAATAGTTCTCAAAAGCTATGGCTCTTTAATCCATGAAGAATTAGATCATTGTTATTTAAATTAAATAATTAAATTAAATAATTTAATTTAGCTTACTTTATCTTCTTACTTGTTCATTAACCCAGAAAAGTACAAATAACATGAACACTTAATAAGAAAGTAAGCATGTAATAAGTAATTGAAATTTCTTGTAAGATATCAATATTGTTTCCTTCACTAGAAATGCATTTTTGGCTCAGAAATTTGGCCTCCAAAACATTTCAGAATAAACTGATATATTCACAGCCATATGTAATATATGTATTGCTTACCTCAGTCAAGTGTGGCGTAGGGTTAAATCCACAGAGATTACACACTCGGTTCTTGCATTCAGTGCAGGTATTGAAGTTAGGAGGATCCTTAGAACTTATGTTGAGTTCAGTTTTGCAGAGAGGACAGACTGATTCTGGTTTGGGGGTTTTCTCTGGTTTGGGAGGAAGAACAGCCTTTTGAGGCTCAGCTGTTGAAGGTTTACTGTCCTTAATAGGTGGAGGCTTCTTTTCTGTTTCTGTTCTTTTTACCACTGTAACTTGTTCAGCTTTGGGTTCTAATTTTTCAGCTACTGGGGCTTTTGTTTCCTTTTTCACAGGTGCAGTCTTTGCAGGTGGTGGTGGTGCCTGACCTGTGGATTTGGGTGGCCCCTGAGAAGTAGGTGGCTGTGAAGGGGGAGGGACTTGTTTTGTTGGTGCCCCTGGCCCACTTTGTGAATGAGGTCCAGGTTGGCCTGCTGTGGCAATTAAATTTGATGCCTGGCTGAAAATCGATGCTCCAAACCCAAAAAGTTTCCCGGTCACAGTTTCTTGAGGAGTTGTAGGCTGTGATTTAGGAGCATCAGTAATACTTCCCAGATTCAGACTGAAACGTCTCGACTGTTCCTGAGGCTTTGGGGGCTGTTGAGATGTGGGGACGGTTTGGCCAGTGGTAGGTCGTGAGCCAGGGGGTGTTGGTGACCCTTTTGGCATTGGCTTGGCATCAGGTTTAGGACTCATTTTGGTTTGTGCTTTCTTAGGTTCTTCTTTCTTCTGAACTGGATCAACTTGTTTTTCATCTTTGCTCTCTGAACTAGGCCCAGGATGTGAAATAATTTTTGAATCTGATGCAGGTCGAGGTATGACTTGAGAATCAAATGGGGTGACTTTTTCTCCTGTTGGTGGAAAACTTTGTGAAGGTTTGGCAGAATCCGCTTTTGGAGGAGGGGTTGTTTTCTCTTGAGCCTGTGACTGTACTTTGGAGCTTGGAATATCAGGTTTTGTTGCTGAGGATAAAGACACAATGTCTGGGGGTGGCTTTACTGTCTTCGGCTGCTTTGGTTTATCATCAACAACAGGGTCCTTGGCCTTCTCGGATGGGATAGAAGGCTCTTTGGGAGGGGCTGGCTTGGATGAAGACTCTGCCACAGGAGGCTGCTTGGCAGTGGCTGGGGGAGAGCCATGAAGGGTTGGTTGTTTCACTAGTGGTGGTGGCTTTTTAGACTCAGGTGCCTTGGAAATGTCCTGTTTGGGTGCAATATCCTTCTTTGGGGAAGTCTGCTGTGACTGTGGGGATGATTTGCTCACTGCTAATGTAGGAGTAACAGGGGCAGTCTTCGGTTTGGGCTGGGGTGATGATGGAATTGGAGCCAGATCACCTCCTAGAGCTCTTTGCATCTGACAGTTTAAACAGAGCCACTCTTTTATCTAGAAATAATACAAAAAAAAAAATAGTCACTGAGATAATAATACTGTAAAAACACAAACATCTTTTCAAAATGCATGCTGCCACTTGAAACTATGTCTCTCATCATTCAAAGCATAAA
>NW_012148753.1:387097-387620 GCF_000956105.1 Propithecus coquereli
AGGTTGGGCAAAAACCTACCTAAACGGTACAACAAACACTATTTGGGTGATGAACACACTTTTAACCCTGATTTAAGCATTACAAAAGTGATCCATGTAACCAAAAATATCTGTACCCCCATAATACTTTGAAATAATAACAATTAAAATTTTAAAAAAACCTGTAAAGTGTTTGGCTGGTAAACAATATATTCTCTACTTTCAAAGACATGCCTTTTGAAAAGAAATTCAATTAATTATTCCTAAAGTGTTTAAAGCCTCTCTGAAATTATTTAAACTCATATTACCATATTACCTTATTATACTAAAACTTATTTTGCAATCTCATGAGAAGTAAACTTATGTTTGGAGAATGTCAAAAAAAATTTTCAACTCAAACTAAAATGTTACATTTCTGTTTTAAAAACCATAAAAAGTTAAAATGATTGTATTTGTTAAATATAGGTGATAGGTTCTTGAGTGTTCATTACATTCGTTTCTAGTATGAGTACTGTATATCCGTGTACTCATATTTTTATCTTTA
>NW_012148753.1:389560-391109 GCF_000956105.1 Propithecus coquereli
CTAACATAATATGAAAAGCTTTTATCCTCTTAGGATTGTTTTAGAAAGAGCCTCCTTTTTATTTAATTCTACTGGCCAAATCTGTTGAAGATAGAAATGATTTTTATCTTAGCACTTAACAGTCTAGTACTGAAAACAGCAACATTTCCAATCCCCTGATTCAAATGGAGAAAAAAAAAAAGCCTTCCTATTCATTGAGCAGCCAGCCCCAGCATTAACATCATGAACCATCTTCCACTTTGCTGTTGGTCAGGTCTTTCACAATGCACTTAGGGAGAGCAACGTACAGTAATATCACCACTGCTCTCTGTCATTCAAGTTAGAAATCTTGCAATGTTTCTACCACATTCTCAGTTATTCCCTACGTGGATCTGCATTGCACGTGAAAGGTAATGTACCACTCATTCTCTCACATTTACAAAGCAAATCCTCATTTGGCCCTCATCATTTCTTAAACACTACACTTTCACTTAAAGAGTAACTTGTTTAAGACAAAAAAAACCACTACCTTTCAAACCTCAATGTCTTTCCCCTACCTATAAAATAAATTTTGCAAGAAGTTTAAAATATATAATTTTGTTGGTGTTCTTATGCTAGCACTTAACACAATTCTGCTATTTCCAAGTCTGTATACCCCCCAAAATCTCTAAGCAACAAATGGTAAGAACTGTCTCATTGTGGTCCTCCCACTGATCTCCAAGGTCTAAATGACTGTTTAAGCATCAGACATGTACACAAATATCTTTTGAGATGGTTAGAATTAAACAAATTAATTTAAAATGTTTAACTGTGCTCTTCAAGCTATAGCATCTCTGTGTTTACACTCTGAATCCCCAGTGTTTACCAATCTGTACAGCCGGCTTCTGTCTTCATTCTCTGGTTGTGTGCCATTGTCTCCACAACCCTATTCTTTCTATACTTCAGGCTGCTGAAAATCTACCCTCATTTTGATTCAAACTAAAAGGAGCCTTTCATAATTACAATGTTTGCTAACCATAAATATTTCCTTTGCCTCTAGATAATTGCTGCCTTATTTCACTTCCAGAAGTAAAGTCTTATCTCTAATTCTGAGCAGAGATGTACCTGCCTAGGACACTTGCTGTCAGTTATGCGCGGTGCCTATATCTATAATATAGTTGGTTCCCTGGTTCTGCATTATCGGGTCTTCAATCTGCTATAGCCATGAATGGTAATCTTAGAAGATTTTAGTCCTTATCACTTCCTTACCATGCCACAGAAGTCAGACAATATCTGAGGTCAAGTCTGATTCATAGAAGACGGCTTCCACAAATATTTCATAAACAACATCACCGGTTTCCTGTCAAACAGTAGTACCCCCTCCCTAACATTACACTTGTAATCACCTACATCCATTTGATAAATGATTGGGGAAATGCAATAAATAATACCTAGAGAGCCTACAACTGTATCAAAGTGTCCTGGAAGGGCTCTTACCTTCAACATGTAGGCATTAAAGGGAAAGAATCCAGCTTTATTAGATAGATATGTTAAATATGAACTATTCCTCAATTCTAAAGAAAAACAGTCA
>NW_012148753.1:392874-393763 GCF_000956105.1 Propithecus coquereli
TATTTAAAAAAAGCCATCTAGAATTTGGATGGATATTTCCTCTCTTAAACCATGTGGATTACAATTTCTGCTGTGTAATTCAGCTGCCATGGTCAAATCTTGTAAAACATAAACTAAATACGTACACTTTTCTTCATCAACCATAATAATGCTCACCAAATACTAGCAATAACATATAAATCCTCACAAATAGGGTGAAATGATAAAATCATATTTTAATATGTTTGTCAGTATAGCTCAAAACAAAAAATCTGATGCTTGCAACAAAGCACAATAAAAAAAACTACAATACATGGACATGAAACTATACTGGTATTCTATTACAGTTACACAAAGAGAGGAGGATCTCAAATCAGTAAGTTGAACTTATGTATGCTATACATTAACACTTCTAAACTGCCTCTCCTATGGTGAATTCAAACTTTCACACCTCAATTGATTAACACATACCTAGGTCTATCACACAATTTTGCAGCCTGTGATCCAATGGCTCCAATTAGACAGTGTGTGTACAATTATCTGAATAGCTTATTGCACTGTTCTCTTATTATTTAATTTAGAAATGAAAAATGAAAAAATAAATTACATTAGTGAAAAACATAAAAGGTCTCATAAACTTAATATAAAGAGACAAATACAAACTCATTGTACATGCTGAAAGCAGCATATTTTTAAATTCAATCAGATGTTCAATGGAATAAGCCAATTACTGTGTGTTGACTTGGGAAGGAAAGAAGTATGTTTTTAAAAATATATGAAATGCTTAAAATATATCAATGCTTGTATAAACAAAGTTCGTAAGGAATTTTTAGCCTATCTTAGCTCTCTGTGAATGGAAGCCCCTTTAACTTGTAAATTATTCAAATTTTACATAGTTGCATGTATGCAC
>NW_012148753.1:397803-399082 GCF_000956105.1 Propithecus coquereli
TAGTTAGGCTCTTCAATCCATTCATTTATAGCAAGTATCTCTATTATTTAGTATAGATAATTGACAGATTATTTTTTCTGTTTGTAGACAATTCCGCTTTCCCATTAGTCCTCCACTTTGAATGAGAGGACATAGGATGGCAGAGGGTCAGTACACAGTCACCACGGCTTTACTTTGATGATAACAGATTTAGTGCATTTGACTCATTGCTGAATAATATTTTGTTTACTCTTTTGTAACACTCTGTTGTGGGAGAAGAACATTACCTGCACTTCCCTTCTTTTGAAGGCCATAGTTTTTCTTATGAGGACACCTCTTTAGCAGCTCACCCTTTCATTTGTAGAACATTCTCTGGCTTCAGCCTGAGGGGGTAAAATAAAGCCTCCATCTATACCCCGTCTTCCCAGTGGAGATTAGAAAAGAGTCCAGTTGTTCTGCTTGTTTCTGTTACAGTTCTTTCATTTATTCTTCGATTATTGACCACAACCCACTACTGCTACTACTGCTTTTTATATTTGTTGATTCCAAGTTTAAGCTTCTCTGAGGGTCCCTCAGGAAGCCATTGTATGGTGGTTTTCTCAGCTCTTTGTCCTTCCCATTGTCTTTCTGTCTTCGAGGAATTCTTCAACATTCCAACTTATGTGGTTGGTGTGCTTTCTGGAACTACTATTCTTTCAATCTTTTAAAAAGTGGGACCTTAAGAGAGAAGAGATGAACATTTGTGTTCTCAGTTCTCCTTTTTTAGAGGAACCATGTGGCGATCTTTGCTTAGAATTTAAGGTGACAAAAGGCCTTTGTGCTAAAAACAGCAAACTAAAAAAAGAATATCCTCTTTTCTAAAAGTTCTTTCAGTTATTCCATCAGGAATGTCTTGCATACTCTCTTTCTCCACAGTTTCTAGCCTCCTGACATTTGGCACAGCTCTACTGTTTTCCCGGCAGCTCTTCTTAACAAATTCTGCCCCCTGCTTCTCTTACTAGAAATAGAAGAAGCAGCAGGTCTATCCACCTAAAGAAGGTGGCCAGTTAAGCCATTTTACCCAACTGAAGAATTTCAGTCATTTCTAGTTTTGTTTTATTTTTTAATAAGTGGAGATGGCTTATATGCAAGTCTATATATGCAAGCCAAGAAGTTTTTTATGTTTGTATTTTGGTGTTTTTTTTAGCTCCTGAAAGGCGGCCATGTTTTGTTAAATAAAATATCTGATTTCAGCCAAAAGATTGATTAATACATGGGCCATAATGATTGAAAAAACAAAAGACAAAAAAAAAAAAAAAAA
>NW_012148753.1:410897-411546 GCF_000956105.1 Propithecus coquereli
TTTACTTCATTTTGAGAATTTACATTAGTTAAATAAGGCCTAGGATGTGACATAAGGGAAGTTTCTGATAATGGAGGTTACATTATGCCTTTCCAGGGATGCTGAGAAAATAAATAATCAATTTAATTTTACTCTATCTAGAAAGATAATATTCAAATATCCTTATTAAACTTTATAGAATGAGAATTTCTACTTTAATTACTTAGACATTCTTGAGAAACAACTCCATCTTTCTTGTGGAAAACCAGTGTTAATTATTTTTTAATAGCTAATTCTTCATGTGAAATTTCTACGCAAAGTAATAATAAATGCTTAAAGCATGCTGAGATATATTCTGATATCCAAAAAGTAACAAGCTGGTTGGGATCCCACTTTTGAAAAGTACTATTACTTTCTTTGGATGAAGAAAATACATAATGATCTCTTTTTACACAATGTTTGCTACTTCATTTATCATTGCCATTGACAGATTATTAGTAGTCTTACTTATTATTGACATTAATATTAAAATGTAACATGTAATTAATTTGCAAGATTTCTCTTAATTTATAGACAGATATGCAAGATGTATTTTTAAAATATGCTTTGGAAACATCATCCATTTCAAATGACTATGGTAAAATAAAATAGGTGTTTCCTATTTTTTATA
>NW_012148753.1:411596-413985 GCF_000956105.1 Propithecus coquereli
AGTAAATAACCTCGTACTCATTTGTGTCACTATTGGCCTCTTTATGATTTGATGGGTCAGGAAGGATTACCCAGAGATAAACCTTGGAGATTAAAAACTATGATCTTCTGAGAAGACACCCATAAATGTTGAATTTGCTGTAATGACCTTTTCATTTGTGAACTGATCTAAGCTGTTACTAATGACTCTCAACTAATGAGGAAAGCATGTTCTCATTGGATACATCAAATCACTAGCAGGGAAAGGGGATGTGCAGATTAAAAAACTGTATTCTATTTTATATTAAAATTGTAGTTAGAATTGGAAAACACTGTCCACTTTTCTACTAACACAAATATAATCCCAGTTATGAGTTCCAAAACGTTGGTAGGTAGGAGCATCAATTTAAAAGTTAAAGTAATACCACTGTATGCTAAATAATAAATACTGTGGGTCTTGCACATAGAGTGAAATGAGTAGGTGCTCAGCATATCTGAATCAATTTGTATTTGTTTCAGAAATTGTGGCAATATTTTAGGCTTATTATTGAAGAAAATGCAAGAAAAAAAATTCTAATTTACAATTAGCAGAGAAGAAAAAAAGGAGGGGGGGAAGAAGCCAGAGAAAACCAAGACAATGCCATCCTGTCACAGAAATTATAAACTAGGCACCATTTGTGGAAGATGATGATATGGCAGAAAAGCATGGACTCTGAATAGATGCACTCACCTCGGTTAAATGAGGATTGGGGTTAAAACCACAGAGGCTACAGACAGTGGTTTGACACTCAGTGCATGTGTTAAAATTGGCCTTTTCTGGAACATGCAAAAGAAGTTCAGTGGTATTGCAAAGAGGACAGATGGTTTTAGGCAGGCCTTGTGATGGAGGCTGTGTTGTAGGCAGAGAAGATGTTGGTGGCTGCAGAGGTCTCCCAGTTCCCATTTGGCTTACTGGTTTTGCAGATTGCTGAGCTAAAGGCTTTGCTGGAGTAGGCTGTTGAGCCGAGGGTTTTTCTGAGCCAGGCTGTTGAGGTGGGGGCTTTGCTGAGCCAGGTTGTTGAGAAGGGGTCTTTGTTGGGCCAGGCTGTTGAGCAGGAGGCTTCGCTGGGCCTGGCTGTTGAGCTGGAGTCTTTCCCAGCCCAGGCTGCTGAGCTGGAGACTTTGTTGTCCCAGGCTGCTGGACTGGAGTCTTTGTAGATCCAGGTGGCTTAGCTGGAGACTGTGGCCCAGGATGTTGAGCTGGGGGTTTTGGTGTCCCCAACTGCTGTGCTGGGGGCTTTCCTGGCCCTGGCTGTTGTGTTGGAGTCTTTCCAATTCCAGGAGGCTGAGCTAGAGACTTTGGCCCAGGTTGCAGAGATGAAGGCTTCTCTGACCCAGCCTGCTGAGCTGGAGGCTTTACAGACCCAAGAGACTGAGCTGGAGGCTTTGCTGTTCCTGGAGGCTGGGCTGGGGGCTTCACTGTCCCTGGCTGTTGAGCAAGTGGTTTCACTAGCCCTGGTTGCTGAGCTGAGGGCTTTGCAGGCCCAGGTTGTGATTTTTCAGGTCCAGGCTGCTGGGCTGGAGGTTTTCCAGGACTTGCTTGCTGAATAGGTGGTTTGGATGGGCTTTGCAATGAGGGTTTAACTGATTCTCCTCTTACTATGTCTGACTGTTTAGTCTGAGGCCTGGTTGCATCTCGAAGTGGCAATTTCACCTGGTCTGTCTGAGGAGCTTGGACAGGCCCCTGAATTGGCTTTCCTGTACCTGGAGGTTGTGATTTAATTTTTTCTGGTTGCTGAGAAGATACTGATTTGGGAGAGCCATCCTGCTGAAGTGGATCTCTAACAGGTCCTGGCTGCTTAGGAGCTGGCTTGGGTGATGATTGTTGTGATGGAGGTTTTGTGATTCCTTCAGGTTTTCCTTGTTCCTTCTGAACTACTTTTGGTTTCTTGGTGGTTTCCTCCTGGGATGCCTCAGAGTCTGATATCAAATCGAATGGGTTGAATTTATTTACAACAGAGGAGACAGCACTTAAAGGGTTAACGTCTGAAAGGAAGCCAGGCATCATACTAGACTTGTGCTCTTCCTTAAAATCAGTTCTGGACTTTGATTCTTTCAAGCTAATAGTGGAAGGACTCCTCCCAGGCAATTTCTGCTCCAACCTAAAAGTGTCTGTAGTTCTACTTTTACTGAGACCAGGCTGAGCTGGACGTGCAGGGTCCGGTGGTTTTCCTGGTTGCTTTGGAGTATGACTACTGTCCAACTCTTGTTTCCTAGAAGAGTGAAAAAAAAAGTGAAAATAATGGAAATTATTTCAAATAAAAGTAATATTAAAAAGCTATTAGCTATTGCTTTCTTATATCTCAAAATTATAAATGTATAAATGTAACTAGAACCCATTTTTGTAGCATCCTATAAGTGATCATAAAATT
>NW_012148753.1:414035-416142 GCF_000956105.1 Propithecus coquereli
GGAAATACAAAATATCATCTATGAATACTATAAAAACTTCTATGCCCATAAACTTGAAAACATGGAGGAAATGGACAAACTCTTAGAAATATACTGCAACTTTAAAAGCACAAGATATATTTAAAAATACTTCCTCATACAAATTTGCAGTTAATCCTCCTAACAACTCAGTGTATGTCTAGCAAAGAACATGTTATTTTCCTGTATCAAATTGTGCCATTGTAACATGAAGTGTAAATAACTTGTCCAAGCTCTCCCAATCATTAAGGGGATGGCTTTTACTCAGTTAGTGAGCTCCTCTGTCTGCCCTCACATTCCCAACTCCTTTCATGTCCATCATGTCTGTCAAATTCTTATTTATCCTTCACATTCCCAGCTCAAAAAATTCTCCTTCCATAAAGCTAACTCCAGTATCCACCACTGATAGTGATGGTTTCTTCCCTTGACCCCACAACACTTTATCTGTCTTCCCACCACAAGTAAATGGACTTGGAATTAGAAGATTTGGTTTAGCTTCTGCTTGGTAACTTACTATCTGGGCAATCCTAACAACTAAAGCAGCCATAGTAACCATTTGAATGCTAGTTTCCTCATTACTATAATAGAGAAACAGAATATATGCTCATAAAATTATTTGGGAGTTTAATTTTGATCAAACAAATAAGAATTATGTGAAATGTAAAGTCCTACACAAACTTACTTTTCATAGAAATAAATACAGATGATTTTTTTATATACAACTTTTATTTCCCCTATTTCTGGTTGAGGGAAGACTTCATATCTAACAAATATTTGATTTTGTCATAGCACTCAATGATGCTCCACAACTAGGGATCTGACACAAATTAATAAAATGAATGAGCAAATGTATGACTACATTAATCACGATAAGTTTCATAAAGTAGAATGCTCAGCAGTACCTGCTAAATGTGGAAGACCAAAATCTCCAACTTCATTGCCTACTTTTTCTCTACTACTCTAGCTGACCTAGATTTATTCCTGATTCCCTAAACACATATTGCACTTTTGTGACTACAAGTCATGGCTCAAATTATTACCCTCTTTCATATCCTTTGTTTAATAGTACTTATCCTTATATAGGCTGTCCAGAAAGTATCCAGCCATTGTTAATATAACGAGAATGGTTACATGGCTAAATACTTTCTGGACAGCCCTCGTATACCCAGCTCAAATGCCATTTTCCCCATGAAGTTTTCTTTAATCTCATCCACTGGAAATGAGCATTTCCTACTCTGAAGTTCATAATATTTGTTCATATCTCTCACAGCTCTTACCATCTGACCCTGCATTATATTTTCTTGTGCATGTATTATCTAATCTAGCACATTTTAATCATGTTAAGATCAACATTTATGTTTCAGTTATCTTTATATCCCATTAAACATGTAGCAGAATATCTTTCATACTATAGGAACTCAATGTATATGGCTTAAATTTCTAACTGCATATTTCTGCCTTACAGATTGCCACCAACGCATGACAAATCTAAACGTTTTATAAGACGATCATCTATCGTTTGAAGTCATTATTACTTTGCATTTCTATTAAGATAGTATACTATGGGCAGAAACATTATCTTTACCAAAATTTAAAAAGCTACACGTATACATAAATAGAATACTTATAATCTGATTTTCTCCATAATTCACATGCAGCATGTTCTTATGAATTACAATTTTATCAGTAAAGAATTATTTATTTGAAAAGTTAAAGTACTAAATATGACTTTTATTTAAAAGGTGAAAGATACTTTAGAAAATAACCAGAGGTTTTTCATATTTTAAATCTGTATAATTTTTCATAAGTATCCAAATTAACATAACAGTTACCTATGATTGTCATTCTTGTTATTATCACGACATAGATTTCATTTATAGGAAGAGTGCACAAGCCTCATCTCTCAGAGATATTTAGATCATATAATCCTTCATTGCCTGCTGTCAGTTACTTTCTGGGCTGTTTGCAGATGTAATACACAGACAACCCACTAACAGCTGTCCTCTAGACAGACTAAATTATTTTTGTGCCTTCTCATTGAATAGAGGCTACTAGATCTCTTTTAAAAATGAACTTCTTATAATCTCTT
>NW_012148753.1:416192-417525 GCF_000956105.1 Propithecus coquereli
TCTGTCCCTATTCTGCACAGAAATGCTATTTCCTCAATCTGAATATTTGATAGCAAATTGATCCGGAATGTTACGTCCTTTTCAAAAGAAGCACAAAGGTTCACTTTTTCGTAGATACATATAATAGTTTAGAAGTGGTGGTTTTTCCCCAAATTTCATCTACCTTATCTCCTGGAACAGAAGGTTTCAGCCTCTACCTAGAGCTCTACCTTTCCAACTCTGACCTGGAGATAATTCAGGAGTTAGAAGAATTGACCAATTTGGTGGACAGAATGAGGAAAGATGCCTTTCTAGAGTTAAGAATCAGAACTTTGATCACATTTTTTCCTTATAGGGAAAAAACAAACAAAAGTTAAAATGAAATGGTATCATTTATATTATTGATCAAATGTCTTTAGATTGCTACCTCAGAACCCAATAATTTATGATACTGTATCTATATAGAAAACAATGTGCAAGTAAATTTTAAAGGCCAAGTTTCTTTAAAATATTATCTGTGCTACAATATACTGCAACTTTATTTTTTTTTATTTCAACATATTACGGGGGTACAAATGTTTAGGTTACATATATTGCCCCACCAGAGTCAGAGCTTCAAGCATGTCCATCCCCCAGATGGTGCTCACTGTACCCATTAGGTGTGTATATACCCATCCCCTCCTCCCCCCTCCCACCTGCCTGACACTTGAAGAATGTTACTACTGTATGTGCACATACGTGTTGATCGGTTAACACCAATTTGATGGGGTGTACACGTGGTGCTTGTTTTTCCATTCTTGTGACACTTCACTTAGCAGAATGGGCTCCAGCTCTATCCAGGATAATACAAGAGGTGCTAGATCACCATTGCTTTTTGTGGCTGAGTAGAACTCCATGGTATACATACACCACATTTTCTTAATCCACTCATGTATTGGTGGGCATTTGGATTGTTTCCACATCTTTGCAATTGTGAATTGTGCTGCTATAAACATTCTAGTGCAGGCGTCTTTTTTATAGAATGTTTTTTTTGTCTTTGGGTCGATGCTCAGTAATGGGATTGCTAGATCAAATGGTAGCTGACTGACATTTACAGAACGTTCTACCCCAAAACCACTGAATATACATTTTTCTTATCAGCTCATGGGACATTCTCTAAGATTAACCATATCCTAGGCCAAAAAGCATGTCTCAACAAGTTTAAAAAAAGTAGAAATTGTACCATGCATCTTCTCAGACCACAGTGGAATAAAATTAGAAATTAACTCCAACAGAAACTCTCATCTCTACACAAAGTCATGGAAATTAAACAACCTTCTGCTGAACGATTATTGGGTTAAGGAGGAAATTAAGA
>NW_012148753.1:417575-418093 GCF_000956105.1 Propithecus coquereli
GATTTTTGTCTGTTTTGTTCACTCCTATATCCCCAGAGTCTAAAACATGCCTGAAGCATAGTATATGCTGAGTAAGTAGTTTAGTAATTTTTTTCTTTTGCTTTTTAGCTCTATTCTGTGGGAAAATTCTGGGTCCTTATTTTTCAGACCATTAACTGTGTTCATTTTTACCCTCAACCAACTCACTGAAATTTGAGTGTGGTAATTATTGATGAAATATCCTCTTAAATCTTTCTCAGGGATAGTAAGAATTTTTATAAGTTCTTTATGATTGCTGAATGAACTTTTTCCTATGAAGTTGGTTGTTTTTGTTGTTTTGTTTTGTTTTTTCCATTAGTTCATCTATGTTCTTCATGTGGAGTTATTGCTAAAATGTCTAGTTAGGCTCTTCAATCCATTCATTTATAGCAAGTATCTCTATTATTTAGTATAGATAATTGACAGATTATTTTTTCTGTTTGTAGACAATTCCGCTTTCCCATTAGTCCTCCACTTTGAATGAGAGGACATAGGATGGC
>NW_012148753.1:418503-423682 GCF_000956105.1 Propithecus coquereli
TAAATAAATGAATATCTATTCATTTATTCTCTAAGTCCCAGGATACAGGGATCAAAAGCAGCAAAGAGACTAACTCAAGGTCGTAAAACCAGTCAGTCATAGAAATCTGGTATCCTGACTCCTGGTCGGGGGAAAGAAGGCGATTTCCATTCCATCACACTGACTTTGCCAAATGTAAAAGAACATCAGTATAACTAAATAACTCCTAACAATATATAATTCAATATACAACTTGTCTGTAGCCATCATCAATGGCAGTGTCACCCATTGCTGATATTAGCAGTTGTTATATTTGTAGGGTTCCTTTAAATTAAAAAACAAAAACATCCCTTTTAATTTTTAATTGATCCTCACAATGACCCTAAGAAAGTTAAGACTGGTATTATTAGCCTTATTTAAAGGCAAGGAACTTGAGGCACATTGGTTGTGAAGTATGTGTAATTTACTATGAATTATTCAAAATGAACAGGATATCAACCTAGGGCCTCGACCTTTATTTAAAAAAAAAAAATCCCACCATGTTTAATTCATACCTCTTAAATGCTTCAAACTTCAAATAATTTGGTTATACTTTCTTATATGCATTTAAATTAACATAACTCTAAAAGTCTACATGATAAACCAAGCATTTCTTTGGTCATCATATATGGGAATAACAACTTTCCAAAAGTGATATACCTTTAATAGAAATTTTTCAGTATTATATAAACAAGTTGCAAAAATCATAGTTAGTGTTTCTTTTTGAGTGTTTGGATCAAGCTTTCACCAAGAACTCTTTAGACCACAGATTACATATCAATAAGAATCCTACCATAATAAAATTATCAATAGAGAGCTTTAAAATTATACTATTTGATAAAAATACTGCATAAAGCAACAGTTTTATAGGCTGAAATAATATTTTTCAGCACTGTCTAAACAGAAAAGTTGGAAATCTAGAAATCAAAGATCACACTTTTATTGGTATTTGTAACCAGCATGTTAGACCTGTTGCTTGCGCCTCTCAGGGAAAATTATAAAAGATTTGGCATACATTTCTAAAAGGCTGATAAATTGTACCTTATTATATTATACTATGAAAATCTAGTGAATGAATACTATTTTTTTCCAATTCAAGTTTTCAAGTATCATAAATTGTACTATTTAAGGTAATGAATAAGAAAGGCTTTCACCAAAGAAATAGTCCAATATAATTCTAGTTTTAAAACACAGGACAACATATATTAAGGGACTAGTTTTCACTAGTAGTGGTAGTTTCCTGTCAAGATAAGTAGGGTTTTTTACCTAATAGACCTTAAGCATTTAAGATTTTATGTGAATATACTGCCACTAACCATAAAACATTTTACATTTCTCTTTCATCAAATTTGATATTATAATTATTTGACAAAATTATATGCATATACTTATGTGACAGTAAAGGAGTGAAAATGATTTTTTAATAGAGGATAAGAATCTACACCTATATATTAAGGTCTTTCGTATTTCCAATATTTCAAATGAAAATTGCAGGTTTCCCTTCTGTTATCGTAAAGCAGAAATGGTTTCAGAACCATGGACAGACAACTGTTCTCTACTGGAGGGTGCAAAGTTAAAAGATTTGTTTACAACAATAAAGGCAGGGCAAGCACAATGATTATACCCTCTTAGTACTCCAATTAGAAAACAACTAATTTATTGGGATAAAGGAAAATGGAGTTAGAGACGGAAATGAATGTTAATATTACAAATTAGCTCTTATAATTGTCTGTGCACGTTGTCATTGATTTGTTTTTAAAACAATGTATTGAAAATTAATTTTAAGGTAATACAAATTCACATGTTCTTCCATAAACTGAAAGCCACTTTTGCAAAAAACAGAGCAGTGGTTTAAAAAATAGCATATGCTAATTCAGAAATACATGTACAGCACCTGCTCTCCTGTGACCAAACCATCTGTTTAATGCCACAACATATTTCAGGGTTCCTCATTGAATATAAAAGGTGTATTCATTCTATTCTTTCTACCTAAACAGCTTCTGTCCTCCTCTGGAGGTGGGGTGGGAAGGACAAATCACCTCTAGAGGGATTAAAGGTATTGTTACAGAAATATTTAGCTATCACTCACAGAGAAAAAGACCCCGAAATGCCCGAGGAGAAGATTTAAACAGAGACAGGTAAACACCAGGCTCTATCCATTTCCCAACACGTCCGTTTTGAATTAATGGAAGACTTCCAGATTAGTAAAACACTGGAGGGCGTCTCTCCACGCCTTCCTAGGGGGAAAAGGTTCCAAAAGGCCAAAATCACAACCTAAAATCACAGTTCCAAGAACGTAACCCTTGACTATCCCACCAGAAACTCTACAATGCATCATTTTTATTCCGCCCATCAAAAGGCTTATGATCTCTTTATCGCCACCCCACAGGGGAGAATAAAATGAACGGAGGCGACATATATGTACCGCCGTGCTGGCACATACGGGCTGGCACATATGTGCACGGGAAGCTGTACATATATGCCCGGACATATATATCATGCTGTGCGTGCCTGTGCATGGAAGGCGACTCCGCAGCGGCCGGGGGAACGCTTCCCTTGGGCAGCCCCTGCGCCCTTGACATGACAGCGGCGATCTGTCTCCTCTCTTCTTCACTCAGCTGGCTCAGATCCGCCTCCATGCCGGCCGGGATCACGGTGTGCAAGGCGCTCCCCGCCCCGCCAGCCCCTCCTCCGGCTGCCGCCGCTGCCGCCGCCGCCAGCCCTTCGGGGAGCCCTTCCCCTTCCAAGCTCGCCTCGTTGCCCATGGCTCAGGGAGACTTGGGGCCGCCGCGCTCCCTCTTGGCGCTGCGTCCCAGTCGAGAAGCCCGCGGCCAGGCGGCAACCCGAGCCGGGGTCCCCCGCGGGGCGTGCAGGCGGCCGAGTCCCTGGGCTCGGGACCGGGCACCGCTGCCCGGAACGCCAGGAGGGGGTTAGTCCCGCTCGCAGGTGACGCCCGCGGCCGGAGCTTCCTCCATGTTGGACAGCGCCAGGCAACCTTTGCAGAAGACGCCTCCCGGACGCCGCCTCAGCGCCCGGAGCCGCGGAGAAGCAGATCTGAGCGGTGCCAGCCGGGCGCCGTCCGCCCCTCCCACCGCGCCCCGCCTCCTGGTCCGCGCCCTCGCAGTGCGCACGCGCCTCTCGGAACAGGTGATGCCCGCGTCCCACGCCCACCCCATTCTGCGTCGCCCTGTCTGCTTCCTCACTCCCAGCACCGATTTAAAGGAGCCCAGTGACAGCACAGCTCAAAAGAGGGGCGAAACAGCCGTTGTTTCTTTCAGGCACATTTCAGGATGCCTCAACTTGAGTTTTAGCTTAGTAGAGTCAAGGGGGGCGGGGAAAGGCTGGCGGGGGGGTGGGAGTGTCTTTCCAGCTTTGGCTCCTGGGATTTGTAGTTTCAATTTTTTTTTTTTTTTAAGGGAGGGTTTTTAAAAGATCCTAGGAAAGGGTTTAAGTAACTGAAGAGTGTCAGGAGAGACCCCTGATACCTTTAAGGCAAATTTCCCAGAAGGAGCAAAGAATGGACCTTTTCATTTAGA
Organism: Propithecus coquereli; assembly: GCF_000956105.1. Classification (NCBI taxonomy): domain Eukaryota; kingdom Metazoa; phylum Chordata; class Mammalia; order Primates; family Indriidae; genus Propithecus; species Propithecus coquereli. The sequence goes on from NW_012148753.1 coordinate 422,058, forward strand.
ACGTTCTCAGAACAATTAGATTAAAACTAACAAAAATGATAAAACAGTAAGGGAATGCTTATATCATGTGGTGTTCCCTGAAGGGACTACTCAAAAGTAAAGATTATGGGCAACTGTGGACCTGGGGTACTGTAGTAAAATCCAGGTTGTAAAATATTAAAATGCTATAGTAATATGAAAATTTGAAAACGTGATTTCATTCCCTCTCCTTTATTTTGTTTTATTTTTTTTACTAATGTAGACAGAAGAACCCAAAAAGGTAAATTAACTGAACAGCCATACAGATGGCTCGCAACAGAGATACAACTAATAACAACTTTTTCAGACCCACTCCTCACTAACCTGCCCCCCAACACACACACGCGCGCGCACACACACACACACACACACACACACACACACACTTTTGTTGCAATTACATTTCTTAGAAGGGACTATTGTAGTTCAGCACTGAATCTACAACCCCAATTTTGCTACTTACCTTTCCTCACAATGTGGACTTAATGTCTCAACTGCTTAGTTTAAAGAAAATAAAACGCTGACAATTGGGAATAAATAAATAAATGGAAATGAATATGGTGTTCAGAAAGTAAGTTTCCAAGTTTTTGTAGTAATCATTATACAGTTTGATATTTTGCCATCCAGTTGTATTGAAACTAAAAAGTGGCATAGTTATAAAAAATTGTGACTACATTTACTACATTTAAAGATGGCTAGTTATCAGATGATGTTGCATTACTGGTTGAATTCCTACAAAAATGTTGCATAAACTTTGTCTCATAACATACTGAGATGTGACTTTGAAAGTCACGACTGCAAAGAGTCATTCATACAAATGAAGAAGACAACGCTCTCATTTATATAAACAAATCATTGTGAGACAAGTATAATATGGTCATACCTCCTAGAAGTGAGTTTGCTTCAAAGAAGGACTTAATTAGGTACACAATCCTGGATCGTAATGCCTTCTCTGACAAAATGGGCAGCTGCTTCATGACCTAGGCTGCCCTGGGAATCAGTAACATTCTTAGATTGATGTGAGGACAAAGGAGATGATCCATATGCTATTTTCAAATAATATACTCCAGTTTTGCAAGAATAAAATATATTTGATGTATTCACAGCCATAAACCACAAGCTTCAAAAATTGATAAGATGTATACCTTTACAAACTCCAACCCCAGAATAATGATTAAGCTAAAAAATTATATTGTTAACTCCATACTTTCTTCCATTGTAAATGGAAAGGAGCCTGGGAAGTAATAAGAGAGAAAAAAGAAGTGATAATCAATATGCAAAGTAATGCTGATAGACTAAACAAAAAGTAATAATTTGCAAGATGGGAATATTATAGTCCATTCTGCAAACATGTGCATTCATCTTCTCTTTCTTTCCTCTCCCCCAGGAGAAAGCATCATCAGAAAACCGGAAAATAGGATATATGACGGGAAGAGTAATTGGACTGTGAAAACAAGAGATCCGATGATGGCACTTGGGAAATATTTTGGTTCCCTTTTTAATATGACTTTGCCTTTGAGACCTTTATAACTCAATTTTGAATGTTTCTTTTTTAAAATCCTCTAGGCTTAAGGAGGTATTCTTGATAAAGAGAAACACCAGGGCAG
>NW_012148753.1:436592-438132 GCF_000956105.1 Propithecus coquereli
TCAGAGAGCCCCAACAGTTTCCATTGTGTTAATTCTAAGCTAATAGGAGAAAATTTTGGAATCTTTGATCATACATAGGTCTGCATGCAAGCAGAAAAAGAATAGATGAATTTCAATAAGGATGTATAAAGTGCAATTGGAAAAAAATTACAAATTACTCTTACAACAGTGGCTAAAACCCTGACAGGATGTTACATTTATCTATATTCTGAAAAATATCAGTATCCGAGCCTCACCTCAAACAAATTAAATCAAAATCTTGAGAGAATAGTGCAGCATTAGTAATTTCTTAAAGCCCCCAGATAATTGTAATACATAGTTTAGGTTGAGAACCACTGCTTTGAAAGAAGAATGAATTTTAATGTCAGAATTATAAGACCAAAGACAAGGAAACGGCAGTTGAAAGTTAGTGCAGACTTTTCTTTGAACCTGCAGTCAAAGGAGTCAGCAACATTGTTGCCATTATCAGAAATTATTTTTTAATAAAAAGGTAGAAGATACAGATTTACCTTAACTTATATAAATTCAGCATTATTTATTCACCTATATTATAAAGGAACTTCAGAATTTAGAACCTACTCTTTGGAAGTGGGTACATATATACATACCTTATTCTTCATGATTTTTTGGTTCACGATGTCTGATTTTAAATCCTAGATATGCCATCTTATAGCTATTTGGATTTTTAAGTCATTGACTTTTTCAGATTTTGAAACTGATCTGAAAAAATTTCCTTAACTGTAAAAATTGAGGAAATATAATTCTATCACTTTTCAGGGTTCTTGTGACAATTAAATGAGAAAAAGATGTCAATGCACTTGTAAACCATGAAATGTATCATCAGAGTGGTAGATCATTCCAATACTGGTCCCCAGTGAATCACACTTCCCCATGTCTCCTGCCCTTTATACTGGCACTGTCATACTTCCCATCAAGAGGGAGAGTCTATTTCCTCACCTCTTGATTGGAACTGAACCCCTGCCTTGTTTTTTGTTTTTACCAAAAGGATGTAGTGGTAGTGAGAACATCATGTGGCTTCATAGCTTCCCAGGCTAGCCTTCCAGTTTGGCCCTCTTTGTACCCTAAGACCTCCATGCTCTGAAGCAGCCCAATGAGGTGAGACACATGGAGATAAGAACCCAGCTGCCTCAGCTTCTAGCCGTCTCAGCTGAGGCTCCAGTGGGGCCCCTTGGAGCCCAGCTGAGATACCTGCTAGCTACAGTCACGTCAGTGAACCACGTGAGACCAGTGGAAGAACTCCACCATCAACCTGAGGAATTATGAGAAGTAATAATAATGAGAATAATGAAAAGAAAAAGTTGCTATTTTAAGTAATTAAGTTTTGGGAGGTGTAGTTAAACTATATAACTGATATTCTAGTTTTTGCATGTTATGATTATGAATAATCTTTCAAAGTATTCTTTACTCTTTTTGTGACTTTTGCCATTACTATTCAGCTTGACTTACTTGTTCAGAATTTCCAAATACCACCCTTCTAAATTATAAAGTGGAAAAGAACCCAATTATCTTGAATTCTTAC
>NW_012148753.1:440247-440958 GCF_000956105.1 Propithecus coquereli
GCAAAGCAAATTAAAGGAGAAGTGATATCAACCATTTCATTCTGGAAGATTGAAGAGGGGAATCTAGAAAGATTGTTAGAGCCTCTTAGGAATATGAATATGAAAGTTAATCCAACTCTGGTAAACTAAAAATAAGGCGCTTTTTGTATATAGGGAAGAGTTGTGTTTAATTTAAACAAAAACAAAGGGATCTAATACATTTATCTATTTGTTTACATCCCATATTAGGAGGGAAGAGGCTAACTCTTCACCAACATGTTTTCTCCTCTTTTGGATAAGTAGTTTGACTTCAGTTGCCAACTTCTTTTTCTATTTTGTGTGGCCCTGTGACCAAGTTTTACTTGATGAAAATGTACCGCTTCCAGTCCTGGCACAAAGGAACTCTGGTGTGTCCACCTCTGACACTGATAGGGATGGAAACAACAGGTCCATTCTGGAGTCTCCATGAGATGGAGATGGCAGAGACGTCAGAAGGGTTCCATCAGGAGGGTGACCATATGTGGAATTCTGCCTTTTCCTAGTAGGATTACCTCCTTTGGACAGTTTTGTAATGTTGGGGGTGGGGGGATATCGATTATGTTTGAGCCATTGTATATTTTTGTTTCTTTGTCTTTTTGTTAAAGTATTGTTACTTTAGCTAACACGAGGTGGCAGGAAGTACTTCTTACAGGAGAAACTAACATTTATAGAATACATCATCTCCTTATCCAT
>NW_012148753.1:441008-442173 GCF_000956105.1 Propithecus coquereli
GTTTGCTTCATGAATGGCCCAAATGAGAAAATATATGCGAAGAAGATCTTTAAACTCTGTAACACTACCCAAATGTAAAGTTATATAAAAAATGGAAAACTTACTCATGAGAACTTTTCTGAAGGACACCAGTGTATTTATTTGGGAAACTGCTGCAGGTGACACTCTTAAATTCCTACTCAAGATGATGGCTAGACTTCAGATTTACAGGTCCCTGGGTAAAAGACTTAGGGCCAGAGATTCAAAAATATTTGTGGGCTTTTACAAAGTTAATGTGGTATACTGTACCTTATATAACAGTGCTTTTTATATATGTCCAATAAAACCTGTTAATAGTCACATTAACTTCTACAGGAATTGAAATCACATTAACTAGAGGGATGCTCAGTTCTTGCAAGCCTGGTGACGGATTGGAGTTCAGATATTTTGAAAATAGAAGCTTGGGCTTATCTAAATTGTTCTGCAGAATAAACAGACAACAATTTGAATTGGTAGAGTAGCATGGATTTGAGGACAAAAGTAGAGAAATCTATAAAGAAAAGAGTGGACCCGATGCCACTTCTTTTGGAAAGGGGAAATGAAATGTCCTCACTTCTCGCTCAATTGGCAATGTGGCCTAGGAGTCTTTGCAGGACAACATGTCAATGAGGCTACAAGGTGTTTTCTGTGGAATGTGCCATGTAAAATCCAGCTTTGTCTCTCTCATGCAAATGCCAGGAAAGTTCACATGATACTGAAGTGTTTGTACATTGTGATGGCTAATTTTATGTGCCAACTTGACTTGGTCACAGGGTGCCAGATTCTAAACAATAATTCTGGGTGTGTCTGTAAGAGTGTTTCCGAATGAGATTAGCATTTGATTGGTGGACTCGGCAAATTGCCCTCCCCAAAATGGGTGAACATCATTCATTCCATTGAGGGCCTGAATAGGTAGAGGAAGGGAGAATTTACTCCTTTCTGCCTGACTGCTTGAGCTGAACGTCAGACTTCTCCTGCTTTTGAACATGAATTTACACCATTGGCTCCCCTGGTTCTCAGGTCTTCCGACTCATATTTCAGATTGAATTACATCACCAGTTTTCCTCGGTCTCCAGCTTGAAGATGGCAGACTGTGGGACTTTTCAGCCACCATAGTTGTGTGTGCCAGTTCCTTATTTTATATGTG
>NW_012148753.1:445098-451521 GCF_000956105.1 Propithecus coquereli
ATGGCTTGAGTGAGGGCTATAAATGTGCCCTTCACCCTAATAGTGTTCATGGTACCCATTAGGTGGGTTTTTACCCCTCCCCTTCTCCACCCTCCTCACTGCTTGGGAAGTTTTACTTCCCGCATGGCCAAGAAACCAGGCTTGGAACTCTCTCTCTTGCCTACCTGCTTCCCTTATGCGTGATGATATCTTAGCTTTTCTCAGCAGGGCAGGCTTCCTTCATTCGGCAACTATTTAAACCACTCTGATCCTAGAGTTTTACTGGGATACAATACAGACTTGGTTTGTGTTCTTAGAGAATTTATATTTTAGTGGGGGAGACAGAAATTTTAAAAAGTCTTAGCTTTTTCTGGGCAAAGTATGGTTCTTGTACCTTCCACCTCAGCACCACCAAAGAACTTGTGGAAAAGCACTTCCAAGCCTGACACCGAACTACTGCATCAGAATCTACATACATTTTAACAAAATCCCCTGGTGATTTGTATGCACAGTAAAGTTTGAAATAAGAATGAGAATAATGCAGTCTAAACCAGAGCAGTGAGAATGGGGAAGGAGAGGATTGACGGAAGAGTAGACGCTGTACATTCTGATTTTAGAGCCCAGGGACTAGATGACGGACTCTGCAGTTTCTAACTTAAATACCTGGAAAATGGTGCTTCAACATGCTTTCAAATCCTGCGGCATACACAAAGCTGAACAGAGAAGGGAAACAATATCATGTATTTTTTTTTCTTTTACTTTATGCTGTTGGCTTAGTGAATGTGGGCGTTTAGATTAGGCATACATTTGGTTATAGTAGAGTTGTAACTGGAATTCAATGTTTGAGTCTGGAACCAATGCTGCTTCTGCTGAGCATATTATAGAATAGAGTTTGGTCAAGGTGTGGTGAGCAAGGCTGAATATAAAAAAGAATTTCACAATGTTTTTAAAACTAGAAATATTTATACTACCCTGATAAAGTTCAATGCCACTTTAAGCATGAAAATGTGCTGTTAAAATCTTTCACAACTTCTTTTTATCACCTATTATTTGTCTGACAATACTGTACTATAATTTGTTCCTAAAACATCAATTATCACTTGTAAAGCCAACATTAAAACAAAATTAAAATTAAATTAAAAACAAACAATGAAAAGTGAAGAAATCTTTGAGTTAAACAAAAGAAGAGAGATTCATCTTGAGAATGTTTGGGAAGTTTTAGAAATCCTTATCTAGATATAAGTTAGGATAAAACGGTTATCACATGTCCATTTCCTTTTCTGTATGTGACTACAGATGACAAACCAATGTCAGAGGATGCAACGTGGCCCACGTATGTGTTTTGTCCTCCCAACACAGTAATTTTGTATGTGCCATTTTTTAAAATTGGGATATTTGCCATTAAAAATTATAGATTTCTTACTACATTGGAGAAGTAAAATCTGAAGCACTGAGTCCATTCTTGCTTGGCAACAATCAACTGCAGTGAGGTAGCAGCCTTCTTCTTTAAACCTGCTCCCACTTGACCTCTTAATTTATGTTCACTTCCTATCTTCTGTAGACGTTATGTATTTGACCACTCTACAATCTCCACTTCTCACCAGGAAAGGACACAATCTTTTTACCAATTAGATTTATCTGGCTAGAGCTTATGAATTTCATAATTGATTTTAGACGTGTCTGCTGTACTATATTTTTAAAATATGGAGAAAGAGATGCACAATATATTATGGATTTCAGCCACATTTTTTTCTTTGCATCTCTACTGATTTCTATTATTGATTTTCCTTTGAGCACATTGGTTTGTGTGCCTGAATTATAAATAGTGACAGGTTGAACTTCCTCTGCACCTGCATGTGTCAGAGTTGCAATTAACAATCATGTAGGTAGAATAATAGTGATGACAATATAAAGGGAAAAAATTTCTTCCTTCGAACTTAGTGTCTGAAGGTTTTTTGTAGTGGATATTTTCCTTTAATGCAAAGAATTTCCCTTAAAAAAATTCTAATAAATGTCATACATGAACTCACTTTCCATGTAACTATGCCTATTTCTAGAAATCTGCTTGAGGTCAAGATTTAACATCAGTCTTTCTTCTTTCATGAGTCCTTGTCTCTGGAGTTCATAAATTCTCCAGGTCTTACTGACTTTCAGAAAAAGTTAGCAATATTTTAAAATCCCTTATAGTTAATTTGAAAGATTAACATTCTGTACATCTGACCATAAATTTGATACTAAAGTAAAATTCTACTTAACCTTTCAGGCCCATAATACATTTTTAACTTGTTTTAGAAAAAATCTGACCCAGGCCAGAAGTATGTGAGTCACTTGAGAAACCTTCCTTTCCTGAAGGTTGTTAAATTATATAATACACGATCTCTAGCACAAATATGGCCTTCCCAATTTATTTTTCTCTTGCCCCTTACATGAACCTTGTTCTCCCTTCCAAGATGTATCTTATATTACTTCATTTCTTTGCGATGTTCAGACATCCTAAGCACTTGTATTCTCACCTCCATCCCAGTCTATACAAATTCTACCCAAGTTTCATGGAACTTCTCAAAATGCACATCCTCCATAAAATCATCCCTGCTCACTCTAGTACTAACTCTCTGAATCAATCATTTGGCAAATGTTATGTGACATATGGAAATATTATCTATCTTATCAAGTAAATATGTTTTAATTTCTTTAGCAATGTGCTTGCCAAAAATGGACTGTATTCCATGCTTTTTTTAATCCACTAAATTACTTTGCATAAGAAAGACTCTATGAATATTCGTCAATGGATAGCCTGATACTGAGATCTAATAGCTTAAATCAAAGATCCTACACCATCAAATTTTCTCTCTCTAGAATGTCTTTCCCATCAATAGACAAACATATCTCCATTTCCAGTATGTTTTTTAAAAATCCTCTCTTGACTTTCTCCTCCCAGCTATTGCCCATTTATCTGCTTCCCTTTATAACAGAACTGATGGTCCCACTCAGGTTTAAATATCCAGCCCACATAGCATCTAATAGCTGCATCAAAAATAACATTAATTAATACACAATTAATACTGATCTCCACTCCTAACTCAAAACTTGCTACTTCATTTACACATCTCATTTAACAGTAATTCCATCCCTCTAGTTGTTAAAGCCAGATGTATTGGGATCATTTTAACTCCTCTTTCTCTTACATACAATATCTAATCCAGTGGCAAATCTTATTGTCTCCAACTTCAAAATTTATCTAAAATCCAAACATGCTTCATCTCTGACACTACTGTTAGGACTATTCAATCATTTCCTGCTTCAATAATTGCCTCTCATCTGACCTTCCATCTCCCACCCTTGCCCAAATTTATTCTATTCCTAATGTAGTAAGTAGCCAGAGTGATTCTATCAGATCATGTCAGCCCCCTGCCTCAAATTCTTCCAATAGCTTCCCATCTCAATCAAAGGAAAACCCAAAGATTTTATAAGGGTGTACAAAATCCCATGTGATCTTAACCATGTGATCTTAACTAGTACTTTCTTCTTTACTTATATCTTCCCAGCCATACTGGCCAACTTATTCTTCTTCAAACTTACCACCCATGCTCATGCTTCAGGGCCTTTGCATTTGCCATTCCCTCTGCCCAGATTATTTTTCCTTCCTATGTCCACATAGCTCCTTTTACATGTTTGTTCTTTAGTAGTTTTCTCCAGTGTCAACTTTTCAGTGAGAACTTATGTGAACAGTCTCTTTAAAGTGGTAATCCCTAGCCACCCTAGCAATCATTATCCTCATTGCTTTATTTTTCTTCACATCACTTAACCACATCTGATATACTATTCATTTTACTTATTTTGTCTTTCCAACTAGAATGTGTAATCCATTAAGGTAGAGATTTCTTTTTCTGTGCTTTTCACTGAATTATCCCTAATGCCCAGAACAGTGGTTGACACATTATAGGAATTCAATAAATATCTTCTGAATATAAAAATGACTAAATGAATAAATGAATGACCAATAGAACAGGATACCTATTGCAAAACTAAATTAAAGGTGAAATTGAATTATAATACACTTCTTCTGATAAAGTCAGAGGGAAATTTCCATGCTGTCTTTGTATGATACAAATAATGTTTTTTTAACTGAAATACCACATATCCTCTGTTAACTTTCTATAATTTTTGTCTCCATCCCTCACTGTTTCCTTGAGCAATATACTCACTTCTCTGCTGAACAATGCACAATAATGTTGCTCAGACACTATAAATTCAACATGCCCAAACCTTATCATACCCCTCAAAACTACTCACTCTGCTATAATAACTGTGTCAATAAATGGCTACACTATTGCTCAAGCCAGACATGTGGCAGTTGTCCTAGAATCTTCCTTCATCAGGTCTAAGCACATCTCAGCATTCCAAAGATTAAAATTGCAAGCATATCTTCACCTCTTTCCTCATCTTTCCAAGCAACTGTAGCAAGGTAATTTTTGAGAGAGAATTTCATGGGTTTTTTTTTCTGTGTTTTCTTCTGCTCTTTTATTTTAAGCAGGAAAGTAGACATGTAAATATTTTCTTGTCACAGGAATTTTTCAGGGATGAAAGTAGAAGGTATGTAGAAGCCCAGGGGTGGAAAGGGTGAAGGAGCAAGAAAAAGACATTAGAACTAATAGTTATATTGGGTACATGGAGTTTCCAGAAAGGCACTGTCCTAAGTGTAGTGATGCTCAAACTCTCCAAAAGGCATACACTTCAGTCAAGACCTGGGAACTAGAAAATCCCCAGCCCCAAAGGAAGGCTATATACAGACTAGAACAATGGCACTCTCAGTGACACCAAGAGGACCAATGACCAGTGACCTCCTTTGTTTCTGCATAAGATATTGATTGGTTGACATGGATCTCTGAATCTTAATCATGACTGAAATTGAATGTCCCACGAACCCATCAGAAAGGGAGCTCTGTCACCTTTAAGTTTTTTAGAGAAAATAAATACCCATGGATTTTCAGCATTCATAGATAAGATTTTTATTATTTACTCAATAATCTCTATCTTTAAAAAACAAAGCCACCAGGATGACTAAACTTTCACTTAAAAGTTTATTTATCTGAAATTCATCTGTTATTTCAGAACAACTATAGAATTGAAAAAAAAAAAGAAAAAGAAAAAGAAAGCTTTGAACCTCCAAAGATTGTAACTTTTCATATCTTTTAAACTTGGGAGAGCATAGTCTTTCCTTTCATCTCTCATTTGTCCTTTATCAAATAACATTCAATAAGTACAATTGTCTACTGACACAAAACAGAATTGTACACAAAACAGCATCAACTCACTTAGGGTCACAATCTCACAATTTTCCCAGGAACCTAAAATCTTAGAAAAGTAGTATGCACACTTAATATGATGTGATAAAGCTGGCACTCTGTTTCTGTGGTCTTTCTCCCCAAAACCTATAACCTCAGTCTAATCATGGGAAAAAATATCGAACAAATCCCAATTGGGAAACATTGTTGACAAAATACCTGACTTCTAAGCTGTCAAGATCATCAAAGAAAAAAAAAAGGAAAATGTGAGAAACTAACACAGCCAAGAGACCTAAGGAGACATGATGAATAAGTATAATTTGGTGTTTTAGATAAGATCCTGAAACAGAAAAAGGTCATTCTGTAAAAAAAAAAAAAAAAAAAAAAAAAACTCAATAAAAAATGGACTTTAGTTAATAATGAGTATCAATATACTACTTCTTTAATTGTCACAAATAATAGCATTAATGTAAGATGTTAATAATATGGAAAATTGGATGTAAGATATATAGGAACTCTGTACTCTCTTTGCAACTTTTTGGTCAATCTAAAACTATTCTAAAATAAAAACGTTTATTTAAAAAAAGCAATTATATTACAAAATTTACTATCCACTAGGCAGTAGGTTTCTGGGGAAGGGAAGATAGTACAATAGATCAGAGAGGCTGCCTAGGAATTCCCACCTCTCCCAGTAGATTCTGCAACAATAGTCAGGACTGTGAAACAGGAATCAGAAATAAAGAATTATTTTCTGGGTTCTGTGTGTGCCTAACATGCTTGTTTAAAAGACCATTTAAAGCACAAACCATAGGATGGCATCACCCTCACCCTTCCTGCTTTTTGCCTTCCCTAAAGATGCTATAAGCTTCATATTTTGGAAAGTCAGGACATCATCATGGTATAATAATGCCTGTGATACTCCAACCTGTTCTCTATCATCACCTCTTCAGAGCATCTGAATTGCCGTGGTCTTAGAAACAGAGTTTTAGGAAATCAACCTAAATTGACATGTCTGTTCATTTCTTTTATGTTGCCATTAAAAGTATTTTTACTTCTCCCTTGTTCAGCCACCAAGAAACTCCTAGAAAATACCTTTAGCCAAGAAGGCGACACAGGACTTTAGAGGTCGAATTCACTCTTTGTATCATAATAAAAGCAG
>NW_012148753.1:453651-456838 GCF_000956105.1 Propithecus coquereli
CAATCAGATAAATTAAATCAAATCTTGAATGCGAAGATACTTCTCAAGACCTTGGCTATGTTAATCAAATAAATTAATTCTGAAATGGCAACTCTATTTGGTATTGCATAGAAGTTTGACTTTTGAGAAAGACTTAAGGCATATTTAGTGTACAATAAAGTAACTAAAATATAGTTACCCAAATTGGCAAATTCAGGAATCAATTTTAGATTTTTATTGGCATCGACACATTATAATAATAAATTCTAGTAGAGAATTTGTTTATCTGATGGCCTAGCAGTGTCTCCGTGGTGTTAAACCCATAGCTTCTCAACTAATATACAATACCAGTTGTTACATAAATGTCAGATACCACAGGCTTCCATACTAGGGGACAGCTTGGTCAACTGCAGAGAACAGTGGCCCGGGAGGCCATAGATTTATCCTCTAGATATGGTTTACATGACTTTGAGCACATCACTAATCTTTGCTGAGCTTCTGCATTAACAGCATAAAGAGTTTTATTTAAAGGAAGAAGTTGTGAACACCTTAATATGCCAGAAGCTGTTCAAAGTAGACTTGATTCATGTTCTTTTTTTCTTGGAGGTTTATGTATATTTTATTTCAGAATATTATGGGGATACAAACATTTTGGTTACATGATTTGCTTTTGTGCAGTTTGAGTCAAAGTTATATGTGTACTCATCACCAAGATAGTGTGCATTGTACCCATTATGTGTCAATTTACTGATCCCCTCCTCCCCCTCCCACCTGCCTGACACCCAATGAATGTTACTTCCATATATGCATATAAATTTTGATCAGTTAGTACCAATTTAATGGTGAGTACAGGTGGTATTTATTTTTCTATTCTTGTGATACTTCACTTAAAAGAATGGGCTCTAGCTCCTTCTACGGATTCAATGCAATCCCTATTAAAATACCAACACCATTTTTCGCAGATCTAGAAAAAGTAATTCGACACTTTGTATGGAACCAAAGAAGACCCGGTATAGCCAAAGAAACTTTAAGCAAAAAGAACAAATTGGGAGGCATCAATTTGCCAGACTTCAAACGATTCATGTTCTTGATGTGTGTAGAAAAACTTACAATCTAATGCACTGGGTAGCTGACACTTTATTTTGGTGACTGTGTTTTATTGGAGGTTGAGGAAGGAAAGGACAATAATGAACCAGATGCAGATGGACTGGCTATATGTCTAAAAGCAGTGAATATATGTGACATGTTTTGTTTTAAAATCTCTATATTACGTTTGGTTGTCTAAGATCCAGAGTCAGTATGCTGAGAGTGAATGATCTCTTATTAGAGTATTTGCCCCACTGTTTCAGTGTTGTCATTTTAGAGGACTCTTTCTTATGTTTCCTCAACACTTTCATACACACGTCTTCCTTTGTATGTAAGACTGCTGCTACTCATTTTTAGTTTTCTTTGCATATGTGTAATATCCATTGACAGAGCATATCTGGACACTTATTTTAAAACAAAACAAAACATTGTATTAGGCAAGGAAACAATATAGCTTTCAAAAGTTTTATTAATATGTCTGCCTTTCAAGAGCTGCCTTGAAAAATGACAGGAGACTATCGTAAAGTAAATTGCTTATAAGATTCATATATCCCACATAGAATTTCCTCAAACTCGATTAAAATTGTTATTTGTTAACCAAATGACATTTCATCGGTTGCTTTCTACTACTTTGTCACTTTTTAGTAAGAAATTTGGAGGTAATTTGTGGAAAGGAAAACAAAGAGGCAAAGACTTTGTAAAGAAAATTCAAATAAAATAATTTTGCAAGTATAAAGAAAAAACTGTGTACTCAAAGATTTCCATGCTTTAAAAAAATCACATCTATGTTTGTAAATTTTAGTGGTTAGGAAATTTATTATGTGTTAGAAATCACTTCCTTTAGATAGTTTCTAGATCATTACCCTATTATTTAATGGTTTCTCCCCACCATATTTGCACCATTGCTCTATTGAATGTGGGGAACCAGATGTTACTTGAGTTATGGCACCGTGACAGTCTTTAACAAACAGAGGCATATCCTAGATAAACATAAATATTGGTTTTAACTTATGTAAATATAAGACTTTCAAGTAAAATAAATAGTTTTGGTTGTCAACAAACAAAAACAAACAGGCTTAGTTTTAAAGATACAATATCTAACATGACTAAATTGCTGAACTATGTCTCAGGTGTGTTTGTCTACTAATAATAGAACATTCACATGCCTCGAATCATTTACTATTAAATCTTTCTCTGTTAAACCAACCATAAAATTGCTTCTTTACTTACTATCAAATGACAACATTGATAGATAGTGACATATGAGTTCAACTGGGGAGAAAAATACTCCTAGAAATGAATATACTTTGGCCTACATAGGCAAAATAAAACTTTGAATTAAAAATGACATGAAAAATGTTTTTATTGTTACTATATGTATTTTCTATTGTGTATTCTTATTTAGCTAGTAAAAGTGCGCCACACCTGTTTCCATATTTCTATTAGAAAACAATTTTGTTTGAGGAAGGACAGATGAAGGTACACAGACATATATATAAATTTCAGACTTACTATTTTTTACCTTTCCATTTTTAGTAAAGTTTATAAAATAATTTATGCAATTTTGGCAGATAGCTCAGATGCAGGGCTGGTTCTATGGGCATACGATCTGTACAGTCACAGAGGGCTCTGGATTTAGATGGACTCTGTTCTTGGTTTAATCTGTTGCCACCCTTTTGAAATTCTTAATAGTTGAACAAGAGGCCCGACATTTTTATTTTGCATTGAACGTTTTAAATTATGTAAACCAGTACTTCTCAGCTGTTCAGTACATCTATGATTGTAATATGGCTTGTGTTAGTAAAATAAATATAATCAACTTAAACATATACATAAACCATCTATTAGTGGGTTTGCCAGGCCCTTTGCTGGGACAACTGCCCGGTCAAGATTGGGCTCCAGAAATCATATTGCTGCTTTGAGATTCTGACCAAAACTATTTGCTCTCCTCTTCTCAGATTCCCCGAATTTGACTGTTTCATTTCTTCCTGGGATTACAAGTGATATCTCAAAAAGTGCCTAATTAATTCTCTTTTAGCTTAATCACGCCTGTACAAATTTCAGTTAAATTTAAACAGATGAGATTTAACTGATACGAACATCAAAAATAGGAATTTCAATA
>NW_012148753.1:456888-458811 GCF_000956105.1 Propithecus coquereli
TATTTTAATATGTATTAGTAAAAATTTCACAATAGGTATACATTGTACTTGGCTTGTAAAAACATGAAAATATACAGAACAGAGGCTTTACTAGAAATTTTGAGGGAGTCTATATGAGTAATTGTACTTCCTACTAATTCTTCATACATTTTGAGCATGAAAACTTATTAACACAACCAAAAAAGCCTTTTATGATGTCCACAGTATTTTTCTAGACCTAAGAATTGGTGACTAAGTCTCTTAACATTAGATGTTTCACATTATGAATTTTGCTTTTTTAAAAGCTTTCTATTTAGACAGTATATTTTAGTAATCAAAAGAGTCATACTTTCAATTCCTGTGGTTCTACACGTTCAATACTCCTTGATTTTACTTAATAAGACTTCTTTATTAGAGAGAATTGGAAGAAGAATAATTCTTCTCATGGGGTACAAGCAGGTCAGACTGTGATATGTTGGTCTCACTAATATCTTTACATTCTCCTTTGGAACAAATGAATGCATTATCTCATCCTTAATACTGTATATGCACTGTGAAATAAGCAATCCTTTACTTTAAAATAAATGTTTAGAATACAATAATTTATAAAATAAAATTATAATACATGATAATACTAATACTTCCCATTAGCATTAAGGAAATCTTCTTAATAAATAGTCCTATATAATTAATTATAAAGTTCACATATATCACATTCAATGAATATCAAACATAGCATAATTAATCTTTTAAATGTACTGTTTTCTAAAAGCACATAGTTACTTTCAACATGGCTATATGAGAAACATTAATTTTTTTACTTAAGTAAATAATGGGAACATAGTTAAATTAGACAGAAAAATGAATAAAGATGCTATCCAATAATAAGAATGTTTATTTGTGGGTTGTAAGTAGAAATGAGGTACACTTTTTGAAACTATATTTTTGCAAGTGTTCTCAGTTTTAGAAGTCTGATTTCCTGATTGTTCACAGTTTCATTTCAGACCAGTTTGAATATGGTTCTATATTAAGTTACCACATTTTATGTTGTGGATTTTTGCAAACTGCTATGTAATTTGTGGCTCATTTCCCTTGCCCAGAGCTCAGGGGAGCTTTCCATAGTTTTATATCATACATTTATTTACAAGTAGAAAAAGCAAGAATTAAAAGATGAAATAACAAACAAAAACATTAAACATGATTTTCCACTCAGTGGGCACAGAGCAGAACTTCAAAAAGGGAAAAGAGTCTTAAGTGGCCATAAGACCCTGTGCCCTTCTCATGAAGAAACTGAGATCCATTTTGCACTCAGATATGTTTGGGGATACATTTTCTTGCCGGGAAACATGGCACAGAATAGGACAAAGCAGCCACAGAGATGCAGTATAATTAAGTGCTTCAATGCAAGAAGGGTTCAAAACCCAACTGTGTTCTGTCGCCTATACGATTTGCCGAGTAGTCATAATAGCTGGTCCACCTAGAGCACTTATAATGGGCCAGGTGCTGTTCCATGTACTACGTCATTGTCATTTAAGCTTCATGACAAATTTATTTTACAAATTAAGAAATTAAGATTACTTTGCTTCTTCATGTGTATTTTAACAGTTGAGTTAAGACTTTATCTCAGGTCATCCATATCCAGTGCCCATGCCCTTAATCACAAATCAACATCCCTTCAGGCTTCAGTTTACACCCATACAAAATGAGTTGGGGGGGTATAACTGTACTCTGCTTATTGTCATAATAGATTCAATTATGGCTAAACGGACGTAGAAAACCTTTCACTTAATATCTTTTAGGTAAGGGTAAACAATTGCTAAGCTGGCAGCAGAGTAGATATAATGGCTGGAATCATAAAATGTAGTTTTAAAGATTATTTTGTTTTTATTAAATTCAGATTTCCCAATCAGATAAATTAAATCAAATCTTGAATGCGAAGATACT
>NW_012148753.1:461631-463339 GCF_000956105.1 Propithecus coquereli
AATAAAATATAATGCAATATTAAGAAGAATGAGATGAAGCTATAAATATGGTCAGGGAAAGACATGATGTGTCTTTTTAAAAACATACTTAAAGACAATATGCACAGCAATGTCTCCTTTTTGTTGTTTTAGAAATTCATTTAAGTATGAACAGACTTTGAAAAGATGCCTATTCAAACTGTTAACAGAGATGGTTATAGGAGGTGGTTACACATATGGGGATACACACACACACACACACACACACACACACACACATATATATAGACTTATATATAGGGGTTGACTATAGGAGAATTTTTATTTTTTACAAAGTTTTGCTTTATTTAAATAGTTTACCAAAATGTTTCTTTTTTAATTAGAGAAAAGATTGGCATTCCTAAAAAAATAAATGTCTAATATGACTTTCTTTGTTGAAGACATCCATCTACATTTTCAAAAATATTTGATCATTCCCGAAATAAATATTTTAAATTATGAGTTTAAAACTGTGACTGGTAAAGTTAGAAAGCGAACTATTGCAATCATTTACATAAATGTTTCCCCCTAGAGCCTGTCCATTATCCAACTATTTCAAATTTATGAAAATGAATTCATATGTTTGACATTGTGCATATACAGACCCTTTAAGGTTCAAATATTGCTTACAGCCAAGAAAAATCAGTTAAGGAACCCCATGCAGTAATTAAATATGAAATTGCAATCCCTGTCCTCAAAAAAAATCACAGTTTAGTGAACCACAAAGGCAGTGATAAGGACAATATATATTTTAATTCACATTTAAAAATAGATGAGTGACCTATTGGAAAATATTATAATAAGTTAAATGGCAGAGCAAATCCCTCTTCCTGGTCCTAAATGAGATTTTCTTCCTCAGTATTATAAAAGTGATTAACTAGGAAGTAAAATAAAGAATTCTGTGTTGAGGTATATTTTGAGAAATTATTTTGTCAATCTCAAAATTATGAGTCCAAATATAATGATGATCTAACAAAGAAGGTCAATGTATAGTATCATACTAGATGATTTTTATGTATAAAATGAATTATATGTACCTAAAAAAAAACACAGTTAGTGATAAAGTTAATTACTCATATCAGCATGCATACTTTGTAATGCTATTAACATTTTGATTGGTTTGTCCGTGAAGCAGCAAACTGCCAAAGTTTTTGGAGTATTCTCGTCACCATTTTCAGGCCCTCTTTGCAGTACGCTTCCCCCAAATCCCATACTATAATTGAAAATTATCATTTATCATCATTATCCAAAGTCAAGTATATAAGACTTGTCATTAGTGGAAAGTAAATGCCTTTGATTCATACTCCAATTAAAAATGTTCAGAAATAATTTGATAATGGGTTGTCTGAGAAGGATATAATTTACCAGATCCCCTCATAATCTCCTTTGTGTGGTGACTACCCTTTTAGATAATTTCATGAAATTAGAAAACCATTAATAGAAACTTTTACAAATAATATCAACATCATTCAAATTTTGTCTAATAGATTGCATGGAAAAAGATATTAAAATTATGATGCTGACATTGGTAAATATAGGAAAGTTCACATGACAAGAAAAGGATGTTGCTAATATGACTAATAATAAAGGTTGAGCCCTGTCAAAGTTTTTCAAATTTCATAAACATGTAAAATTAAAATTCCAAAGCATCAATTTTTACTTTATTTATCAAACCTTATATATTTGAGTA
>NW_012148753.1:463814-478088 GCF_000956105.1 Propithecus coquereli
CCATTTGTACTCACCATCAAATTGGTATTAACTAATCAACACATAAATGCACATATAAGAATAACATCTATTGGATGTTGGGCCGGGGGGAGGGCGGTGGGAGGAGGGGGGAAGAGGGAGGAGAGGACGGGTATTTGTATACACAAGGAGTGCAATGCGCACCACCCGAAGGATGGACATATTTGAAACATGGACTTGGGGGAGGGGACCAAGGGCAACATATGTAACCTAAACATCTGTACCCCCATAACATGCTGAAATAAAAGAAAAAGAAAAAAAAAGAGTGAGTACTGATATAAAGTTCAGCTGATAATGGAGTGATCACAAATACAAAGCAATCCCACACAAAAAACTTTCTTATTATAGAAAAGAAAGAAACTATACTAAGTGAAAGTAAAGAAGGAAGCTACTCAAAGTGAAAATACATTCCAGAGAGAGGAACGGGTCACTTTCCAGAGTGGAGAAAGACGGTGAGGACTCTCATGTGGCTTCCTTTTATTGGCCTGGTGCAGGGGAGGGCTTACAGGAGATGTGCACTATTTCCAGATGATTATCAGGTGTTCTGTATTTTCCTGTAGTCCCTTCCCCTGATTGGTCCCCGACTGCTCCACCCCTAGGAACCATTCTCCTGGCCTACATACACCCCCTGCAGATTTGATCCCTACCTAACAATCTGGGACATCTAGCTTCCAGAATTGTGGAAAAAGTAAATTTCTGGTGCTTAAGGCACCAGAAACTCTGTGGTACTTTTTAATGGAAGCCCTAGCAAACTAACACAAGCCTCAACAGGTGATGCTGAAAAACAACACTTTGAACTTATATTTTGATGCCAGTTACATTCAGAAGCAAAAGTGGATTCTTAAAACAAGTTAGAATGAAAGTTAAATAATTATAATTAATTCAAGTGACTACAATTATCCTCCTACCATGACCAACCTTCAGCATAGCCACTCAACCAGCACATCATCTCAGTTAGGTGGCTACTGTGATAAATGCTTCCATCAGAGAGGAATTGTGCAGGTCAGCTACCAAGGTCTCAATATTAAAAATTAAATGTGAAAGCCTTACGTATTTTAAAGTTTTCAAACAAGTAAAGTGGCAAATACCTAGGATATGTTGGCTTTGAATTTAAGACACACATATTTGTTGGTATTTGAGGAAACTGATGAATCAATTGAACTTTACCAGAGGTCGCAAGGGCCCAAATGTGAAATGACCTGAGTGTCAAATTTAGGGATGCAAATGAAAGGGAGGACAGTCATTATAGCTCAGTCAGATATGCTGTAAATAATACACCTCATCATTAGTGATGTGAAGGATAAATGACAACATTTCCATAGATGTTTATGGCAGTTCCTGAAGCAGAATTGATACTCATTAAAAGAATGAAGAAAGAAAATGAAAACAAATCAAATGGTTTGGAACTGAAAGGAAAACTGCTGCCTTAACCAAGAGTTATGATAAAGAACACTCAGTAGGAATTCCTTTAGAGTTAAAATTTGTTCTGAATTAAACAAACAAGCTGAGTATGTATTTAAGATTAACAGCTGGGCATATAATTGGTGTCCTGAGGTGACCTTACATGTCGCTATTTAGTTCTGTTCCTCTGCATTGTGCAGGGTGAGGACAAGTGTGACATGTGGGAAGTAAAGACAAACTAGAATTCAGGGCCAGGCCCTGATGGGAAAAAGTCTTTCCTTTTTAGACCAGTGATGTCAGCCAGGCCGCATCTTGCATAGGGCAAGGGGATGGGGTTGAAAGTTATGCTAGGCTTATCCCAGTTTGTATTTCTCCATAGAAAAAAAAAAAAGAAATTGTTCAGATTTTTCCCTTTTCTGTACTAAAATTACATAATTTACCTCAGAGTTCATTTTATAAATGTAGACAATGCAATGGTAAGCCATAAAATCTCAGCTTTTGAAATGAGGAAATAGATTATCTATGTTGGAAAGTGTGGTTTGTATTTGTAAATGTTGGTAATTGACTTCTGAATCTCACAAATGGTTTTGGGCCTATACAAAGAATGGAGAGTCGTGGGTGTTGAAAACTACAACAGTTGGACAAATGGATTTTTAGAAAGTATTGAAATTTTGAATGTATGATGTTTTTATCTGTGAGAATGAATATTAATTTCTCAGTTCCCAATTATAGATAGCCATAATTGTGTATTAACACTGGAAGGTATGGGTAAGATGCTAATGGCACACTCTATTATTATTTCAATGGAAGAAAGAGAGATGAAGTTTGAGTTATTTCAGCTCTGACTATTTTCCTGAAAAATGGGGAACACTTCCTGGTGGTGAACACTTGTGGGTGGCTATAGGAACTTACAAATAGATCTTTCCAAGTCTCGTGTTTTTTTTTTTTTTTTTATCACAATAAATCCATCTGTTGGTACTCCAGTGGTGAGTATTCCAATAACTTCATTTGGCTTAATTAGAAAAAAAGGTAAGTAAATTCATGAGATTTAAGGCTTATATGGACTTTGGATACAGTAGGCTTTATTCATGTTTGAGAAAATGTTTACTTATGTATGTGAAAAAAACTGAGTTTCAGAGTCTAGATGGTTTAGATGAGATCACTGAATTAGTTAATGTCAGAAACAAAGCTAGTTAGATATCTCCTAATAATAGGCTGATGTATTTAGTACAATGTGGTAGGTACTTTTTGTTTTGTCTCTCCAAGCTCCCAACTTTTGAGAAACTATGTTTTTCCTACCTACTCCATTCACATTTTCACAGCGGGAAGAACTGTGTGAATGCAGTAAGACACTGCTCCTTCTGGCTACAGCTGATAGTCCAGGGCTAACAGCTAACCTAAATCCTGGACATACTTCTTCTACCAAGGGTTTGGAATTGGGACTAAAACAATCTAGTTTTAATGGTGCTGATCTTTTGAATAAAGAAGATGAAAACCTGAGAATTCTGGACAGTTTCATTCTGCCATATTGGCAGGTAATCTCGGAAGCTGCAACTGTACCAAGAGAAGAAAGAAGCTGAAGAAAGGATAGACCAGAGAAAGGGTCATGCTGGCATTCATTCGGATTCCCAGATCCAGTCCACTCCTAAAGTCTGACTGCATCCCTGTCAGCAGGTTCGTGGATCACCCCTTGATTCTTATAGCATATTTCTTTTTTCTGCTAAGCAGGTTTACTTACAATCAAAAAGACCTAACAAATACATACTTTATGTGCCCTTGCAATAATCAAAACAACAAATTTAGTCTCTGTTAAATGATAAAGAAATAAAAAAAACAAAGAATAAGACAGAAAAATCTACATATGGTTATATGAAACTACACACATTTATGTCACATATCTCTTTCAACTAAACAATCAATTCAATTACTTGATTAATTTCTTGTGCCTTATTCTTTATTCCTCTACTACTGATCCTAGTGTTAGTATAAAATATATCAACATTTCATGGCAGATGCCATGTTAGCATGCAAACATGGTCTCTGCATTATGGGCTATGCTTTTGTTGACTACTATACTTATGAAGACCTAAGACATTAGTATTTGATGAGTGAACATGCCTTTCTTGAAAAATTTACACCATTTGCCAAGAAGGAGCTAGTGATTTCCTCTGTGACTCTGTCCTTTTAAATATGCATAGCACAAGTCTTTGAATCATCCGTCCAGCAATGATCATATCTCTACTCTCATCTATTATTATGTCTAACAATTGTAATACTCCAGAGACATGAACAGATTTTTGTGTTTCAGTATTTTCATGTAGTTTTTCCTCAAATCTGAGCATGAATCTCTTAGACAGCAAGAAATAGTTCTATATTCTTTTCCCATGGTGAAAAATCAAATCGCTCACCTCAAGTTATTTAAATGGGTATTTTAACCTTCATAGACTTCTCCATTAAGGTCTCTCAAGATTTTTCATTGCCCTTGGTCACAAACTCTCGTATAATAAATCCTCTGTAATACATTCATTCTTTTGCATAAAATCGAAGCCTCCATAACTACCTGCAGCTATTCCACCAAACAGACATTCTTTTATAGTTCTTCATAAAGTGTACCTTGTCAGTTATATAGCCCGTTACAATCTTTGATCAAACTGTGTCATGTGGTAATTAAATCAGAGAATTTGGATTTAATGAAGGTAAAATAATGATTTCAACTTTATGGAAGAGGTTTGTGTTAAACATCTTCTCTGTAATTACATGGGTTAAGGGAACTCAGCTATAGTCAGTCCCCATTTGCTTCCCATAGGTGTGTGGCAACAAACATACACATTAGGATTATGTCCAGGCATAGAAAGCAAAGGTTGGAGAACTGTTAAATCAGTCACATTTTTCTACTGGTCTTAAAATAGCCACCAAATTGCCAAAGTTAAATGAGTCAGAAGTCCAAAGCATCGCTTCCATTAGATAGCCCTTTTTGGCTGGGTGCCCTATTATATTATAAAATAGATCAGCACTGGACCAACGCAGAGAGAGGATGTTGTAAATAGTCAGACAAATAAAAACAAAGAACAATATTTCTCATTTTCTGGTGCTACTAGCAAATAAGAGAGAGAAAAAGAAGAAAAGAAGATGGCAGAATTGATAGAAGAAGCTATTCTGTGGCCATGGATTTGCACTGCTTAGAACTTCCTTTAGAAAAGTCTGCTGCGAGGAGCTTGGTTGACAACCTCCATCAGCCACATTTTCACCTTCCTTGTGGTGCTCAAGGCTACACTGCAGAGGCTGCATGTCCACTGGACAGCTCCTGGCTGTTGGCTTGTGAAGCAGCATCAGTAGATCTGGCTCGCTTCGGCCCGTACCCAGGACTCCTCTACAGGGCAACCTTTGCCTGAGGCGTCACCAAGACTTTCCCAGAACTATGTTGCAATCTGAAGTTCTTCCTACCCAACATCCCTTTTCTTTTCTCCTCTCATGGGTATCTAGTGTTAGGCTTCAGGTACACATCTGTCTGAAGCTCCCTGTACCTTCCTCTGCTCCCTTCCCTCTTTATCCTTTACAGGCATATAGCCCACACATGGTCTGCATGTCTAATTCCAACTCAGTATTTGCTTCTCAGAGGCCCCAAGCTGAGACAGAAACTAAGCTCAAAGAAAGAAAAAGAAACTATTTTACCTTTATGAAAAATAATTTTCCACCTTAACTATAATATTTTAGCTTCTTTTCACTTGAAGATGAGAAAAATCTATAATTTGAACAAATGTTTGATATTAGTGGCAAAATAAATTTAAAAACAAAAACTTTTCTTGTGTCTCTTTTTTTTAACTCTCCCTCCCTCCCATCCTTCCTTTCTCCCTTCCTTCACATTTTTTAAACAAAAATTGAAATTGAAATTTGGCAAAGAATTTCATTTAAAAATTTTGTCCTCTCCACTGTAGATCAAAAAATTTGCAAACTTTTTTTGTTGTGTCACTTATGGTGATAATTTTGGTAGACTACGTATAAGTGGACATAACAAAAGAAAAAGGAGAAAGTTTGCTTATACCAATGTACTTTAATTAATTAAACACATTATTGGGTAATGAATAGCTTGCAGACATTAAAGACGTGTTAGAACTATTCCACCAATAAATTTTTATTGGAATAATAGTACAAGGAAACACAAAGATATTCAAGGAAATATATTATTAATTAGTGTACCATACACGTATTTTTCATGTAGGTAGCACCAAAATTGGGGTGGAACATGCCAATTGAAGTGCATTTTAAACTTTTCTCTTTTATTTTCATATATATTTCTTTATCTATAATATCTATTCATATTTAGAGATAACATATACTATTAATTATTAAGCTGTCTACAATGAGCTATAACAATATTTGAATTATGATATGCATGTAAAGAAAGTTCAATTATCTATTATCTCAGTCTTAAAATTGATTTACGGACTATAACCAGACCACCACAACCACAAAATAAAGAAGTACATGCAAGAACAAAAATATGGAATACAGAAACAGAATATTTATTAGTGTAATTATAATTGTATTCTCTTCTGTCTAAAAAAATAGTTAAGATATAGAAATAATAAAAAGAATACTTGGTAAAACTTTGAGGTTGTTTTTAATTTTTATTTTTCTTTGTTTTGCTTTACTTTAATACAAAAAGTATTAAAATATTAATAACCAACATTCTGTTTTGGTCATTTCAATCTCTATGACAAAATTACTATAATTCCTATCAATATTTTCATTTTGATCTCTGATTATTTCCCAACAGTGATTCAAGTGTGATTGATCTATTTGCCATTCCCTAAAGCCATTTTTTCTTTCCTGTCTCTATGCTTTGTTTGTAACATCTCTTCTACCTAGAGACCTAAAATACCTATTGAAATCCACCTTCCTATCTTTCATGTCCAGTGCACCTAACCTGCTTCTGATCATCACAGATAAAAGATATCACCCTTCACAGTTAACAATAATTCTTTGCTTTTGGAAATTTGTGCCCTCCTAAATTTAAAACTCTGTAGACATAATTGCAATTTCCTTTAATAATCACCCTCTCTTTTCTAATGACTTCTTCTTATCTATTATGTCTTTCTAATTCTTGAAGTTATTTTTTGATATTTGACAGTACCAACTTGAGTAAATCCTTAAAAGAAGGCCTGAAAATAGTATATCAGCATCCTTAGACATCTAAAAATGTATTTATTTTTCCCTCATATTTGAATGAGAATTTGCCTGATAATGAGTTCTGAGTTCTTCTTTTACCTTTCTTTTAGGGCTTTGAAAACATACTTCCTTTTCTTCTTGTACTTGTTATTAAAGATGAGATGTTTGAAGTCCACCTATTTTTTATTCCTTTATAGATAAGTTGTAGATTTTCTTTGTCTTGGGGTTGTAACACTTTTCCAGGGTTTGTATAAGTGCTGTTGTTTTCTCAGTTATCTTGCTCAAACCACAGAGTTCCATTCAGTCTGAAGAAGGATGTCTTTCTTTAAGTGAAGGAAAGTTTCTTTCTTTTTTTATTTTTATTTTTTTTGGTTTTTCCCTTTCCTACCTTTTTATCTATTTCCATTGATAACTCTTTTCAGAAAGATATGGAAAGTCCTTTTATTCCCTAAAATTTCTAAAGCATTTTCTTGACTTGCCTTTCAGATTGTTCATGTGGTCTATAGTTATTTAAATTATAATATCCAGATCTCTTATTGACTTTTAAAAAAAATTTTTTGATCTATTTTGAATAGTCCACAAACTTTTTGTTGTTCTCTGGTTGCTACTTTTTATAGAAGACTGATTTTGTTTTTCAAATGCAGCATCCTCTATAATCCTTCTGAGGACACCCATCAGAATTGTTTCCTTTGTTCCCTAAATTGTCTGTTCTCTTCTGTGTCATTTGTTCTGATTAGGCTCTCTATTTCATGCTGTTAATTTCCCTAAATTGTGCTGATCCTTGGTTTCCTAGATATACTTTTATGTAGCCAGCAAATATTTTCTCTGCAGTTGTGTCATCTGTCTCTCACAAAAGCATCCTCCTCACTGGGAGAGCTGATAAAACTCAAATTGGATACTTTGAAAATTTTATCCCAAACTTTCCCTGGGCATTTTACAGGTTGGGTCTAACTAGCCCCTGCATGACTCTATCGCAAAGTACAGTGCTGATTAATTCATTTGCACATATTTTCTCCTCTCAAAACTGTATGCCAAAAACTCCCACCTACTTGATTAAACTCCCACATGTGTTTGCCTTTCCTCATTTTGTACCCATAAGAATATAAACACTATAGTTTTTCCCTTCCATATTTTCTCTATTTCTCCCCAAGGACTTGCTGAACTTACCCATTTCCCTAAATTCATTGCTTTTCTTTGTTCTATTTCTACTTGTTTCCCCTCTCTCTTTGAAGCTCTAAATTTCACCTGGCACTTGTAATCAATTCCAGTCACTCAACAATCTTTGTAATTTGCTGTCTTGTCTCTCTCTTGTTCACCATAAAGATGGCTCAAATATCTGCCAGTGGTCAAAAATTGGGGAGGTTGGGGATACTTTTTCAGCAACACAGAATAAACCCCATTATTCAGGCTTGACACTAGTATGTTTTTAAAAGTTAAAGTAATTTGGAAACTTATTTCTTTATAAGTATTTCCAGCACTGATAACCATTTCTTGTTATATATAGATAAATGGTGCCCTTTGTCTAGATAACCCGTTTCTCTGAACCTGGGGATTCACTGAACAGTGTACCTGTGTGGTTATTTCTTTGACTAGAGGAGAACATAATCTCATCACTCTCCTCTCCCTCAAACCACCTTTTCTCCATGTCTTCATCCACCACTTCTCTTTTCCCAGGTTGTGGTCTTTACTATCACCTCCTCTTTGAAATCTTTGGATCTCCAATCTGCAGTGGGAATCAACCACCGTTTTCTGCTGCTGTGAAGAGGTAGGCAGTGGAAACATGTAAAAGAGAAGAAAGCAAATAAGGGTAGGCAGGAGGGTCTTTTTGACTGGGTAACAGAGATCATAGTTTGCAAATATTAAATCATTGAATATTTTTTGTCCTCAAAACGTGTTCTTTTGTAGCTTTCCAAATTCAAGTCCTAATCATATAATCTATTACCCAGGAAGAAATAGGTAGGTATAGCCAAGGGGAAAAAAAAAAAAGCCATTGCTCAGCTTTAAATTTTGAGGCTACATTTCTTCACATTCTTAGTATGAAAATGATTATCAATGCTGGAAATACTTATAAAGAAATGTTTCTAAGTTACTTTAACTTTTAAAAAAATATTAGTTTCAAGCCTGGATTATTCAGGTTATGAGTTTATTCTATGTTGCTGAAAGATTACCCCGATCATATGATGGCTAGTCCAGGAGGCTTGTTATTTCTAAGGTGGTAGCAGGATATGACACAAAAGAAATATATGTGAAAATCAAACTTCTTTCGTGTTTAGGGGTTTCAGAAGAAAAGGAATAATACAGGAAAAACAGGGAATTATAACTGGAGTTTCCAAGTTGGGATCAAATTTTTATCAGAGAAAACCTAGATACATGTATTTAACAGTCTATTTCTTTAGGAAGAAAGTCGGGGTGGGGGCGTGGGGGGTCTGTAGTGTTAGGGTGAGAGCTCCTGATGAGGGCTAAGAATTCTAGACACAAAGATAGAAAGAAGTAAAATATTTGTTTTGCTTTCCCTCAGGGGGTGGGGAAAGGGCTCAGCACAGGAAAGAAAGAAGTGCCCCCAGGGAGGATAAGGGGTTTGGGGTATTTATGGGGACAAAGAGAAAGAAAAAAAGGTAATTGTTGTTAGCTGATAGCAAAAGTGGCTGAAATGGCTATGCCTGTTTTTCCCTTTTTTTTCCTTTTCTCTGTGAGGCTGGCTTATCAGTCTCTTTGGAATGTGTTTTGGTGAAAGCTGGGGTGGGAGGAAATTTGCAACCCTACTATCTGTTCAGGACTCTTTAAGACTGTTAAAAAAACCTCTCAGATAAAACAATTTAAGCCACAGGTGGTTAATCTAACAAAGGGGTAGCTGTGTGTTGTGATGTTTCCCTTCAAAGGGGCAATTATGTGTCATTAGTTTTTTCTTTTTTTCTGTTAGGGTAGGTTATTAGTAAGGCCATTTTATTATGTAGACCTAGGGTTCTAGGATATATCCAGCCTTAGTATCAGTGCCAAGTGCAATAACACATGGGAGAAATGGCATGAAAGAAGTTTCAAAAAGATGAATGTTATTTATAGCTGAGGCACTGCTCTTGGTCTTTTTTTGATGTGTGCAAGGAAACTAGAAGTTTCAACACATCCATGTGAGAGTACAGAGAAATTCTGTGAGGGCCAGTGGATGAATAGAGGCCTGCTTGGATTCCGAAAAAAGATGACAATTTATTCAAAGATATTTTATAGAATGGGCAGATGGAAAGGACTTTAGCTTCCAGCATATGATGCCACCACATTGATGTTTGAAATCTCTCTTACTCTAACCACAGTACAGACCTCAGGAGATTCAGAAGATTCCAACATTAATTCAATGACCTTCTTCATCCCTTCTTTATCACATTGTTACATAAGCTTCTACTCCTTATACATTAATATCATTTAGAGAGGAGCATGAGAGAGCCATACCGGAGACATAATTGAGCACATACCTGAGACATCTGAGCAGAGGTGGAATTATCTGAAAAGATTATTTAAATTATCATATATGCAATTATTTATTTATACATTTATTCAATGTATTTGCTAAGAACCTACTATCTGCTCAGCATATATTAGAAATAGAGTGAACAAAATGGAAAAAAAATTCCCATTTTTATGGAGCTTTTATTCTACTGAAATTATTGGATCATACCAAGCTCACCAAAATGGGACTAAAACATACTTTTTTTCTGAGCACTATAGCATTTTTTTCCCTACTGTAAGGCTTTTGGTAGTCCCCTGGCCTTCTTAACACTTTTTTTTTATCTTCTTTGTGAAGCACAGGGGCAATGTAGGGTCCTTCATATGTGAGACAAAACGAAAGAACAGAATGTCAAATCCAACTGACACACAAGTCAGGTATCTTACCCAATGTCTAACTTTACTAATTATGTCAAGAATACTACTAATCAAGACCAGATGAAGAAGTGAGAGGACTAGGTACACAAGGTTTCAGGTTCCAGGTGCTTTCTTCACACATCGGTCATGCTCTATGATCAAGAAAAATACATGAGGTCTTTAATAAGATGCACAAGCCTGCCTTGCACAGTAGGGAACATGGTGGGTTTTTAAATATCATCATTTATATGAAGTTGCATAGTTCATATGACATTATCTGGAGTCATGCTTCATAAATCCATAAATTCTGTATATATTTACTATAAATAACCCTAACCCAGGGATATCCTGTTAAAAAAATTCCATAGGTAAAATTCTCTTCCTGATGAATATTGGTTTATTTTCCAGGGGATGAGTTACTATTATGTTTACAAGATTAGACCAGGTTGCCTGCTTTTTTTCTTTCCTAGGAGATTCCCTGCTTCCCTTCCTATAGGATAAAAAGGGATTAAGGGATTATAGGCCAGTTGTTTAACCCCATTCTTCTCAATATGCTGTCCAAGCTTTGAGGAACCAAGACCACAGCCTTATACTCATCTAATTACACACTTTGCTCTGCCATGTTTATGCTCCTACTAACAGGACATTTTGACATGGCTGAATTGGAGGGTGGATATTTTCTAAGGACTGGCAGCTTTCTGATACTGTGCTCCCCAGAATAAATTTGGATGCCTTTATAGCAGTCAATTGGAGGTGTGGACCAGGTGGGAGAATGAGGGAGAATGACAATTCTGGCCTCTTATAACCTTGCTCTTCCTCACTCTCCTTTTTTATTCCCCAATAATCCACCAGTTCTTGAAAGACTGGGTTTTCTCTTCTTCTCTTCATCCTTCGTATAAAAGTTGATGTTCTAATATGTTCTTACTATCTTAAAGTAGAGCTAAACGTTTTTAGAATTTTTTAAATTTCATGACAAAGTATAGCTTTCATATCCTCTTTAAAAAATCAATTAAGCCAGGCTTGTGATTAAAAGTTAATACAAGGTCTCTTTGTTTTAAGCAAAGGTATTTATTGTCCACGTGTAGCAGGTAGTCTGGAAATAGGTGACTGCTGGAGCTGGTTTAGAAGCTCAACAATGTCATGGCCTATGTCTGATCTTCTCTAGCCTTGTCCTCCTTTCTTTTTTCTCATATTCAATTTATGGATGCTTCATCTTCAGACAGCACAGCTGTGCTCAAGGCAGAAAGAAGGCTAGAAAGGAAAGTGACAATCCCATTTTTCCATTTATTAAAAAGATAGAAACCTTCTCAGGATATGCAACAGAATGCTCTATCTCATATACCTGAAATATGTTACACGATACTGTCTACCTTTAGAGAGGATAGACAAATGAATATTTTGCCTGGGATAAGAAATAACGTTGCCCCTAAATAAAATTGTATTTTGGTTAGTAAAGAAGAAGGGAGAAATTTAAGACTTGGCTTAAAATTAACTTTGTCACAGACCTGTAAATTTTTTCTTCTATATCACATATGCACACATATATTCACTTACTGACATAATCTCTCATCATCAGTGATGAGAGATTATATCCTTTTCATTTAGATAATATAGACTTATTTAAATATCATTATACTATTTTATGTAAGATATGTCTCATATATATTTTTGCAGTTCGAATTTTCTAAAAAGCAGACTTTGAGAAAGAATTTAGCATGCAAGATGTTTATTAGAACATCTGTAAAAGAGGGGAAAGAAGTAGGATTGAGGAGCTATGGCCTTAACTGACCCCATAGGAGGGAGGATTTGGAACTAGAATGGTCCTTTGTAATTGCCTTAAGTTCAAAGCAGATGACTGGTTCCTTGTACTCTCATGTCCATCAATCACTGGATGTGAGCCTTGTGGCCTTGGACCAGGAGACTGGTTTAAGACAATCCCAGAGGGGCTGGCAGCAGAAGTGTGCCAGCTGACACACCCACAACAGCAAAGGCACAAGTTTTTCATGGTTTCATTGAAGGGGAATCTGAATGGTGCATCATTAGTTTACAAGAAAATTATTCACCACAAATAAAAATAGTACAATTGTAATATCCTGGTCCTTATATATTTTATTATATACTTGCTACTTTATTCAAGGCAGAGATTCATATCTTTAAACCTTATACACATATATATTACATTCTGGAGTAAAAATGCAATTACATGTCATGGTTATTACATGGCTAAGAGTTAAGTAGCTAATTCAAGTCGAGGTTTATCCTTTGTAAAGAAACTATGGATAGATCTGTTGTCTATACAGCACCATGAAACATCTATTATCATCTATTCAGTAGATCTGGGTGCCCAACACCCAGGCCAAGGATTGTACTGGTCCGTGCCCTGTTAGGAACTGGTCCCCACAGCAGGAGGTGAGCAGCGGATGAGGGAAGCTTCATCAGTATTTATAGCCACTTTCAATCTTTTGCATCACCGCCTGAGCTCTGCCTACTGTAAAATCAGCAGCAGCATTAAGTTCTGATAGGAGCATAAACTGTACTGTAAACCGTGCATACGAGGGATCTAGGTTGTGTGCTTGTTGTGAGAATCTAATGCCTGATGATATGAGGTAGAACTGAAGCAGTGATGCTAGCACTGGGAGCAGCTACAAATACAGATTACCATTAGCAGAGAGGTTTGACTGCACAATAAATGTCATGTGCTTGA
Organism: Propithecus coquereli; assembly: GCF_000956105.1. NCBI lineage: Eukaryota > Metazoa > Chordata > Mammalia > Primates > Indriidae > Propithecus > Propithecus coquereli. Next base: position 476,959 of record NW_012148753.1, read on the forward strand.
ATCATCCTGAAACCATCCCCCACCCTGTCTGTGGAAAAATTGGCTTCCATTAAATAGGTCCCTGGTGCCAAAAAGGTTGGAGACTGCTGCCATAGATGAAGAAACTGGTTAGATTACTTGCCCAAATAACTTTTTATTTGTGGAAAGGTTTCTTTTTAGTATTAACATATTTATTGTAATTTGTGAATAATTTCCTCATTAACTGCCAAGATATTATATACAGCCATCTATTATTTTCATTTGATCTATCTCGTTATTTTTACATATGAGGAAACCCATTAAGACAGTCCCAGAATCCTTGTAATTTTTAAAATTTATGATTTTTGTAGTCATTGCATTGAAGAGCTAACACTGAACTTCAACTCTCCAGATGCTGAACTCATGCTTTATCCCTTATCCAGAGCACATTTTAAAAAGGTTTTCTATGTCATTAGGCAGCTGATAATTTAAAACATAAAAAGTGAGAAAATATTTCTATGACATTATTTAAAACAAAAAAGTGAGAAAGTATTTCCGGGATGCTATTAATGCATCATGAAGTAAGATAGCTGTTGTGTGCAGATAATTTTTTAAAATGAAGTGTGAAAAATAGCTAAAGAACAAAAATGTGTCAGTATTTCCCTGGCCCACATCAGGAGAGGGTGCTCTTATTCTAGAAAAAGGTTTCAGTTTTTAAGTAGGTAAGTTCCAGGAATGGAAAAGAACAATTCATTAGACTATATCATCCTGATGACCCCATATGTATCATTTTGTCATAAGTCAATTTTTATCAAGTACTGGTCTTATCTTAAATTTTGAATTATTTATTGATAATATACTCAAGAAGAAGAAGATGTCCTATACAGATATGGATTCTGGTACTTGGGCCAGGTATAAAATTGAAAATGATGAGAGAACAGCCTATATAAATCATTCTATCGAAGTGTTCTTAATAATGAGTCATAAGCATTTTGTGAGACTATCTTAAAATAAATGAACCTGAATCTGAAAAATGGAATTCCAGATCTAATGTGAATACATGAAATGGCTATCTAAACTTATGTTTATATTTCATATATTTTGTGCTTTTTTCATTAAAGTTCTAAATAAATATTAGTCAAATATCTGAATTGAAACAGCATATCCTTTAT
>NW_012148753.1:479391-488522 GCF_000956105.1 Propithecus coquereli
CTTACAGGCAGATACCAAGAGACCCTCTTCTGAACTATATGTTGACCTCTAGAGGGACAGCAGTGGAAATTACATCTAAAAACTGATGATAAAGAAAATGACTTCTTATTTCTTTCCAAAGCACATAAGAATAAATTCTAAATTAAGGGAAGGAGCTAACAGTTTCTCATTCTATAATTTCAGTCAGAAAAGCAGTTTAAAATACTGAACTGTGATGCTGTATTGCAAATATTTTTGAAGAAGAAATGAATTGTGATATAAATAAATGTAGATTACCTGACTGGGAAGACTTGTTCCCCAAATCATCTCTGAGAAAGAGAGAATTACCTTATATTTAAGTCCTTATACAGCCTTTCCTTATGGAAGTATTCTTTCTATTCATTTATTTTATTTTGTTTTGTCTTATTTTCATCTTATCTCTTCTTGTAGAAAATTTGAAAACCCTAAATAAAAATATAAAGAAGGAAACTGTATCAACCCAAACCTCCCATCCCCAAATAATCACTGTTACTATATTGATATCATTTTTTCCAAACATTCTTATTATAGACATGATTAGATGATTTTTTCTTTTGTTTTATTTCAAAAAATTTAGGGGATGAAAGGGTTTTTTGTTATGTGGATAAATTGTATCCTGCTCAAGTCTATGTAACCATCACCAGAATGGTGTACGCTGTGTATGCGATAGGTAGATTTTTGATTCCTCATCACCTCTCTCATCCTCCCTGATTTTTAGTTTTCAATGTCCATTACTGCTCTTTATGACCATATATATCCTTTGTTTAGCTCGCAGTTATAAGTGAGAATATGTGGTATCTGTTTTCCCATTGCTGAGATATTTCACTTGGGAAAATGGTGTCCAGTTCCATCCAAGTTGCTACAAAAGACAACATTATTTCATTTCTTTTTATGGCTGAATAGTACTCCACGGTGTGTGTGTGTGTGTGTGTGTGTGTGTGTGTGTGTGTGTGTGTGTGTGTATGTGTACATCTCACATTTTATTTATCCACTCATTAGCTGATGGACACTTAGGTTGATTTCTAAACTCCATATGGAACCAAAATGAACCTGAATAGCTAAAGCAATTCTAAGGAAAAAGAACAAATCTGGAGGCATTACATTACCTTACTTTGAATTATACTACAAGGCTATAATAACCAAAACAGCATGGTACTGGTATAAAAGTAGACACATAGACCAATGGAAGAGAATAGAGAACACAGAAGTAAAACCATATAGCTATGAGCAACCAATCTTTGACAAAGCAGACTAAATCATACACTAGAGAAAGGCTGCCCAATTTAATAAATAGTGCTGGGAAAACTGGAGAGCCACATACAGAAGAAAGAAATTGGATCCCTATCTCTCACCATACACTAAAATTAACTCAAGATGGATTAAAGACTTAAATGTAAGACCTAAAACCATTAAACATCCAGAAGAAAACATAGGAAAAACTCTTTTAGACATTGGCCTAGGCAAAGAATTTATGACTAAGACTCCAAAAGCAAATACAGCAAAAACAAAAATAAATAAATGGCACTTAATTAAACTAAAAAGTTTCTGCACAGCATAAAAAATAATCAACAGAGTAAATAGACAACTACAGAATGGTAGAAAATGTTCACAAACTATACATCAAACAAAGAGCTAATATCCAGAATCTACAAAGAACTCAAACAAATCAGCAAGGAAAAAAAAAAAATTAACCCCGTCAAAAAGTGGGCAAAAGGCATTAACAGACTCTTCTCTAGAGAAGATAGACAAATGGCCAACAAGTGTATGAAACAATGCTTAACATCACTAATTATCAGGAAAATGCAATTAAAACCATAATGAGATACTACCTTAACCCTGTCAGAATTGCCTTTATTAAAGTTAAAAAACAATAGCTGTTGTCATGACATGGTTGCGGTGAAAAGGAAATGCTTATACACTGTTGATGGTAATGCAAACTTGTACAACTGCTTTGGAAAGTAGCATAGAGATTCCTCAAAGAACTGAAAGTAGACCTATCATTTGATTCAGGACTCCCACTACTGGTATCTACTCAAAGGAAAAGAAGTCATTTTATAAAAAAGACACTTGCACCCCAACATTTACCACAGGACAATTCACAATAACAAAAAGATGGAATCAACCATTCCTTTATTTTAAAGTATGGTTTGTGAATGATACATTAGCCTGACGTTAACTGATGTTATTTTGGATGCTTATTGAGGTCACCTAGAGAATTAAGTGAGTGAGGGGGAGGGCGAGGGAATAAAATTTAGTGTAGATCTAGTAATTTGGGCAGGCATGATCTGATACCTGCAAGTAATAGATATTATCATAAAAAATTATTTTAAAGATCCTTTGTAAAGATACTAAAGTGATTTGTTGTGGGGGTCTCAATATATACTCACAAAAAATGTTAAAAACCAAAACCAAAACCAAATTATTTTAAAGTTATGTGAATGAGTAATTGGGCTGGTATAAAATTTCAAATGATAGCATCATACACTGATTCAGAAAGTGCTATATCTAAAAAATTTAGTTAATCAGAAATAGAGACAATAGCTTTGAAAAAATTGTTAGATGAGTCCAAAAGTGCCTCTAGCACCAACAAAGGGACAAAAGTTATGTCTGAAGACTTTAAATAAAATAGTGTCATAAAATGTGGTTCTTTAAGTGTTTCATGCAGGATATTTTAAATATATTTGTAGAACTAAATTAAGAAGTGAAAGAGAATTTTATCTAGACCATAGACTATGTATCACAACATTTGGGGGGATGTTCTAACTAGGAAAATATGAAATTAAATTTGGTGTCACCTAATAAATGGACATATATAATATTTAAAATTAAGTGAACTAAATTAAGAGGAAAACCATTTTAAAATTCATTTTAAATTTCAGTTACACTTTCTTTTGATGTAAAATAGCACTGCAAAACATAGTCATATTTATGCATGAAAATAATCATTATATAGAAATGGTAAATTACATTTTAATGCTTATATAATTTAGGCAAATTACTCCATTCTTCAGTGCAAAAATTAAATTCTATAGTGAAAACTCCTTCATTTAAAGGGATTTTATTACAAACAATAGCATTTTTAAAAGTAGAGGAAGAGCAATAAAATTTATAATCACAATAGAGCTTGCGTCTTTAAGTTAAGACTTGAAGTCCTTCGGTTAAGTCCTTTGTTGATTCTTTTAAGGCATAACATATTGGTAGACTTCTACAAAAGATGTGTGCAATTAAGAATATTTTTCAGACTAAACATTAAATGATATATCATATAATTCTACTGTCATTAACTTTAAAAAATCAGAGAATTCAGAACACACAGCAATGTCCTGAATCAAAAAAAAAAAAAAAAAAACTGCTGAATCACACTTTATCTCTTTTAAACCAGTTCTTAGAAAACAGACTGTCAGCATGGAGCATTTCTGGGAATGAGATCAGACAGCACTTAGCTGGCAGAAATTGTGAACACTTTTGACAGATAAATTTGAGCCTAAAAAACTATTTTTATATTTCCTTCTCTTTAGTCAGAGTTTGAATTCATGTATCTTAAGCATATTTCATAGTATATAAAGTGTTCTGATTATCACCTAGAAGATATTAATACTTACTTATGATATCTCATCACATTAATATATTTATAGAGTCAGAAAACATTGCTTTTTTTCTCCACTTGCTTCAGAATAGAGGCTTCTTTAAAAATGTGGATTCCTGGGCTCCATCTTAGACCAGATACTAGGGGCAAATGTGTAATTTTAAAAGACCCTGGGGTTATCCTTATGTATTCTAAGGAATGAGTTCCATCTATTCAAAGAATAACATAGTGACAATCTATATAGGAGTCTTTAATAGATATAATAATCATATCCTCATGGAGACAAGTATGAAATTATAAAGCACTATAAAACAAGAGATCTATATACATATGCCATTTGTCTGTTTATTTTACAGGGACCTGTTTAAAAATGAAAGATGTGTTCTACAATCCTGTAAGGCAACGGTGGCTTCTTAGGTTTGTTCCTAACCTTCCAAAAAGTCTCATCTAAATTAGGACAGCAAATAAAATGCCCCATGGCTCGCACCTCTACCACAAATAGGAGTCTACACACCCCAATCTACTGTAATTGAGAAAATGAATGCAAAACACCATCAGGAGCCTGGCAGAGATGGCTCCACACAGAGTCCATCACAGAGTGAAGTTGGGAGGTCATTGGCAGAAGAAAGGGAAGTGTCGCAGGCTCTGGCAGCAAGTGCGCAGTGACATCAGTTAGACTTTGTTCCCAGGAGGCAAAGGCCCAACTATTAGTAAAACTACTGAAATCACTACTAAGACAAGGTAGGTAATAACCTTGGATACTGCTGAGTGCCTGAAAGGAAGGATCTTGGAGAATGTGGAAATATTTATGCAAATATCCGTAGAGGCATCATTTATAATTGTAAAAGATATTTTTAACAATTAACCATTCTTCAGGAGGAGAATGGAAAAACTGTAGTTTATTCATCCTATAGATTATTATAAGGCAATTAAAATGACTGAACTAGTTCTGAAGTGTCATCATGTACACATATTTAGTGGTGGCAGAGGAAAATTAACTGCAAAATTATATAGACCACCTGAGATAATATATCTATTTTATGGTTACATTTATGTCATAGAGTACACAAATACGTATTGGAATAAAAAAAAAACTGTTGGGAATGGAGAGGGAAAAATGGATAGGGAAAGGGACTTAAGCTATAGCTATGATATCTTATTTCTCAAAAAGGAAAGAAAGAAGAAGAGTTGGAAGCAAACATTTTAAGAAATGTTAATATCTGCTTAATTTTGAAGCTCAAAGCAGCAATACAGAGTTCACATTGTTTTATGTCTTCATCTGCATATTTGAATTTTTCCCAACATTTAAATGTAAAACCAAGAAATAATATTGATAAGAAGATAGTAAAAGGGACTGTGTGTTTTTAAAAATATTTGAAATTTGTCTTTTAAGTAACTGTGAGAAATAAGATTTTACTGAAAACTGTTGAAATAAATTGCAGGAAAAATATGTTTAATTATGGTGAAGAGTCACATACTCAGTAAGTACTTGAGATAAATAGATGTCTTAAGGAGCCAATATTCTGGTGAGAATAAAATACTAGTTGGAAGGGAACCGTATGTGCTGGATCCGACAGTAGTCACCGCAAAAAGACAAACCCCAAAATATTACATCAACATCCTTCATATAAACAGGGTGGTTGAAAAGGGCCAGATTCTTGAAGCTATTCCAGGAATGTTCACATTAAGCCAAAATCTGGTATTATCATTTTGAGATTTTACTACATTAAAGTTTCAAAAACCAAAAAGCATTTTAAGAGAAAATTAAATTCCTAATCCCCAGTACTCCTGCATTACATCTGCAAAGAGCATTTTTCCCATTGTATTATATGAGAATATTGTGTGTATTATATGTACATGTGGTGGCCCTGGGATTCTGCTATTAGTTATTTTTATGGGGCAATTGGGTTTCTTGAGATATTCTCCCACTCCAGAATTTATCTTTGAAAACAACTGACATCTTTGGTTCCCAACTTTGGCTGCACCTTTGAATTTCTTGGGAAGTTTTAAAAACTCCCAATGCCTACGCTGTGATTGTGGGTCCCAGCTGTATCTTTTAATGCTCACTAGATTTGTTCAATGTACACACAGGTTTAGGGAAATGATCTGAGAAGTGACTCGGTTGTATTACTGAGCTTTTGCCTTTAGCTAACATAACTTCTTCATGCTCTTGATTTTCTCTTTCTCATAGTAACTGTTCCAAATAAATAATGCTCAGACAACCAAAAAATAGTTATGTTCTGCTATTTGGGAAGGTTATTATATTATTTTGTATAATTTTATTTTTCCCAATGTTCAGGATGTGCTCAAATGTCTTCTCTTTTGGGAAGTGCTCCACAGCCTCTTGAGATTTGTTTGTAGGCTCCGCGTGTGTGCATTTGCTTGGGAGCTCTCTCCTACGCACAGTACTCCTTGTGCTGTACTGTAATTATGTGTGCTTTTCTATTTCTTCCATCAGGTCAAAACAATTTAAGGTAGAGAAATGTGTCTTATTCATCTAGCACATAATAGATACTCAATAAATATTTGTTGAGAAAATGAATAATCCAATTTAGGAGGTGACATTTTATCACCTTTGTATAAAATTAGTGTATCCTTCATTGCAGAGATCATGCCTATTAGTAAAATGATGCAAAATTTATTTATTTGCTTGCCTTCTTATTTCAAAATATTGTAATTTAGCTCTTTATCTCTTAGTCCTAGGTATCTGGACACTCTTCCTGGGGTGAGCTCTTACAACATCTACAGAAACACTACTGGTCACGTGTAGCCAAGTGTCTCCACTTGTTTTATTTTATCTCCTTTTTGAGGTATTCACCAACATTTCTTATGGCTAAAACATTTTTAAATTTTATTTTATTTAAATTTTATTTTTCTTATATTTATCCATGCCCAGTTATAGGGATTACATAACTTTCCTTACTAAAAAGAAAAACATCCCACTACTGTTAGGGATACTACTACTACTCATAGTTCTTGCCCAGTACTATTTTATTCTCCCAGAGGCAGCCACTTTCAACTTCTTGCTATTTCTTCTTATAGAATCATCAGTATCATTCAGATAGTAAGACTCCTTGCTTTTTTTTTATTTTTCAATCTCAAGCATTACAGCTTAACTTCCTACAATGGAAGATGAAAATTTAGATCATTATCATAATTTCCTCTACATCAATCACACATGTGCACCCACTATACACACACTCATTACATACATATGTACACCCACTACAAATATGCATCCAATACATCTATCCTCCCAAGAGATTTACAGCATAATTTTGCCTAGATCAGTATTGAGCATTTATATTGTTATGATAATAAGCACTTTTCTTTGCATAAGTTGCTTTTCCTTTCAAATTATTTTCTATCTCTTTTTATGGTTTGAGCCTATATATTTTGTTAGGTAGTTTTCTAAAATATTTAGTGAGCTTTGGCTTCCTACTAATAATTAAGAGTTGGGCTTTAGAATACTGGTTGGAAGCTTTATGTTCATGGACATGTTTATCAAATATGGATTAATTATAGACTGATATGACAGGATTTTGGGGGGGGGAATACTACCAGTATCAATTCTTTTTGAAGTTTTCTGTTAGATTTTCTTGAGAATAATTTTCACAGTAGAGTGTAAGCCTACTTTCCAAAGTTGTAGGATCCAAGAGATGGGCAGAGTTGGGAGATTAATCATCAGGGAAAAGCTGTTCTACCTCCTTAATCATCAAGGACAAGCAAATTAAAACTACAATGTGATATGATCATGTATATCAGATAATAAATAATATGTGTTGGTGAAGATGAGAAGCAACTGAAACTCTCACACAGTGCTGATGGGAGTATGCATTGGTCCAACCACATTAGATAATAGTTTTGTGATGTCTACCAAAGCTGAATATATGCATATCCTATGATTCAGCAATCCCAATATTTAGTATATACCTAACATAAATCATATATATGTTCTTGTAGATTTCATTTGAGATTAAAAATGAAGGAATCTTACAAACCTAATGCTGAGCAAAGGCATCTAGGAAAAGAAAAAATATACACTAATTCTGTCTCTATAAAACAGACAAAACTAATCTATGCTGTTAGAAGTAAGGATAGTGGCTACTCTCAGAAGGGGATAGGAACTGGATGAGAACACAAGATGGGGCTTCTGGAGACCTAGTAATGTTCTGATTTTTGTTTGTTTTTCAGTGCTGTTTACATAGATGTATTCAGTAACAAAATGAAGTTCTCATACTTGTAGACAACGATTGAATCCCTTATGCTTGTAGTAATAAGTGGCCATCAGAACCAGTTTTTAAACTTTTTCAATTGATCATAAACTCACATCAGTGAATGTGCTTTTACAATCAATGACAATCCCTCACTTCTGAAAGTCAGTTCATTGGGAATGGATTCTCTGCAATAAGCACACTTCTGAGTAAGGACGAATCAACCAAAAATTGCACCTGGTGAATACTACAGATGATGTGAACCCACTTAACTTCTACAAAGGTGTCAATACCTGAATTCCACACTTCCCCCAAAATTTTATGTAAGATGAACAGTCTGCTCTGCTCAGAGACACTGTGATTGACAGACTGTATAACTCTCCTTCATATAAATAAGCAATAAATTCAACTCTTTTTATTTTAGGTACTGTATTGAGTGGCGATCTTATCCTCTTTTGATTACAGATTGTGAAAATTTATCCTACTGCATACTTACGACAGGTGCAGTTTTTTGCATAGATATAGATTACAAATTTTTAATTCAGGAGGATATCTAGTTTTGACCAATTTGAAAGAATGTGGACCTGATTTACCTTGCCTTAAATAACCAAAAAGCAGACAAAAAGTATAAATCAATGTGCCTCAAGACACTGTACATTAGTTAATGAAGCACAGGGAGCCCTCAGAAAAGGTCAACAAACGAATCCCTGGGATTTCCCAGCTCAACAGGTGTCCAGGTCATGGCAAAGAGACGAGAAACTCAGGTAGAGCCTGAAGGACTTCCTGAGTTGAGGAAACAGAGCTAAGAATCCCCAGTTTTTAAAAGCAACCAGAAAATTTTGATTCAGGAACAACAATTTAAGGGGGTGGGGACTGTTGTGTAAATAGTTACATTGTATTTAGGCTTTTCCTAGTAACTTGTGGACTGGTTACAGTTTTTTCTTCTTGGCAATTCACTTCATTTTCTCTTTTGTAAAAATGGGAATAAAAATAGCAAATACCTCGTAGAATTGCTTAAAAGTAAATGAATTAATAGATATGAACTCATAAAATATAGTCTGGCATATATGAATAGAAACCAGAGTTAGGCATCGTGCCTTAGATTGCTGTCTAGGCTCCTCACAATCTGCTATGAGAAACTTCAAGATTATCTATCTGATGGACATCAGGTGAAATAGATGTATAATTGACATACATCCACTTTAATGAGGATATGACTTAGCAGCTTGCTAAATGTGTTCAGTACAAAATCAGATTATCTATGATTTACTTTCAACATTCTTCATGGAAATAATATAAATAATAATGTATTA
>NW_012148753.1:489370-491088 GCF_000956105.1 Propithecus coquereli
GAGCTATTTTTATGCCCTAGAGTGTAACCCATTATAATTGTGTTCTGCTGATTTAATGAATTTAATTAGTGAAAAAATCCTCAAAACCAGATACAATCCCAAATGTACTCATCTAAAAATACAGTGAATCTATCTAAAGAAAATGCGGGTGTATTGGTTCAATACAGACACTTGCTTCTCTAAATTTGTTTGTATTTTGGGGTCTCAGAGGGGAATAGACTAATGTCACGAATAGTAAGGGATGGTTAGAGAAGCAAAGTCAAAGATGTCAGAACAGTGAGAAACTGTTTTATATATATTAATTGTAAGGTCATCCCTCTGTGTAGTGGAGTGATATATAATATGTTTATTTTTACTTCTTTTCCACTCACCTCTTCTTCTGATCATAAAACTGGCTTCTGCCTCAACCACTCCAGTGAAATTTTTGTCTCATTGGCACTGAGGGACAGCCTCCCTATTGCTAATTAAAGAGCTTCTTTTATAATCCTTTTCAACATGATGCATACATCATGATGTACATGATGCTATATGCAATCCGCTTCTCTGTAAGGTATCTCCTTTGGAATGCATGGCTTTTTGCTATCTTGACAAATACTGTTAATTCTTCCTGTCTCATTAAAAAGTCTTTGATCCTTTTTAGATCCCTTTTTCTGACTATATATACATACAATTCTGTCTCAGAAGTTCCTTAATTCTAATAGTGTCTAATAAGGTGAATTCTGATCTGCTACTTCAATTCCCTTCCTTGCATTTCAAACATGATACATTCAAGTCCAGTCCTATCTCCCATTATTGACAAAAGAAGTTTTCCTTGAATTTTCTTATCATTTCTGTCACACATCCTTGAAAGAACATACCAACTTTAACTCATCTTTCCCATTTTCCTTAATATTTATTTAATCACAAAGTCCTGTCAAGTTTTACATAAAATATGCCTCTTACATCTATTTCCTTCTCTTTATTCCCACTGTAATGATCTGAATCTTGATCATTTCCTAGAATCTAAAGTGCTAAAGCATCTTCCTAGCTAGATTGCTAATGTAAGCCTCCCTTATACAAGTCTTAGTTAGGAAAATAATTCTACATGAATATTTTTGCATTTCTGTACAATCTAGGCTTTGTGAGCATAGTACTGACAACTTGGGCTAAAGGACTGAATGGTAAACATGCCTTGGAAATTAAAGACTTGCTCTGGAAAGATTTAAAGACAAATCTGGCTCTGAATGTTTGTTCCTCATGGCCCAATTTATATATTGAAGGGATAGGGTGTTTGGGAGGTGATAAGGTCATGAGCATGGCGCTGTCGTGAATGGGTTTAGTGACTTTATAAAAGTGTCCTAAGGGACAAGGGTCACTTGTCCCTTCCACTATGTGAGGACACAATGAGAAGTTGCCATTCATGAAACATAGAAATCAAGCCCATGCCAGACACCAAATCTGCTGGTGACTTGATCTTGGACTTCTAAGCCTCTGGAAATATAAGAAATAAATTCCTGTTGTTTATAAATTACTCAGTCTAAAGTATTTTGTTATAGAAGCCTGAATGAACTAAGATATCACCCACATTGTAAAGTTATTACAACTCAGATATACCTTTTTCCTTTTTTCTCTTCCTCAAAGACATTTGCTTACTTCTGGATAGTGCCCTCCTCATTCCTGGAAGGAATTTGTTTACTTTATAGAGTCAGTCTCTTCTCTCTCTCTCTCTACATATATGT
>NW_012148753.1:491688-493355 GCF_000956105.1 Propithecus coquereli
AAGTATTGAAAGTATTAAATGTAAATAATGAAATCATAAAAGTATGAAAATATAGATGACTTGTCTAACTATGACACAAAATTCAAAAGCATAAAATTAAAAAAAGAAAAAAAAAACATGGCAAAGACACCATAAGCAAAGTAGAAAGAAAAATGAAAATCTGCATTAAAAATGCTGATGCTAATATTATAGACAAAGGTTTATTATCCCCAGTATTCAAAGAGTTTCTGAAAAGAAAAAAATCAAATGTACAAACTTATAGGAGAAAAATGAGAAAAATAAAACAGTGTCAGAAAAAACATATTCAGAAGCAATATAAATGATATTTAATTTCCATCACTTCTGATGAAAAGCCAATCATCCTTCATGTTGTTCCCCTATACTTAATGTCTCTTATCTCTGTGATTGCTTTCAAAATTTTCTCTTTTTTCTTTGCTTTTTAGCAGTTAAAATTTCTGTAACTATGCATAGTTCTTTTTATTTATTATGTTTGTAGTTGGCTGAACTTCTCTGATCTATAAATCAGAAGGTTTTTTTAAAGTCAAATTTGGGAAGTTTTCAGCTTTTATTTTTTAAATAACTTCTTTTTCTGTCCCAAACAACACCTTTCTCTGTCAGCCACTCCGATTATATTTATGTTAGAGTCTCCTGATACTGTCCCACAGACCCCAAAGCTCTGTTTTTTGTCAATATTTTCAGATTGGATAGTTTCTTGTGTTTTGAGTTTATATTCACTAATTGATTTTTCATTTTTAATCATTTGTTAAGCTTATTCAGTGAAATCTTTATTTCAATTGTTTTACTACTTATTTCTAAAATTTTCATTTGATTTATTCTATAGTTTCCATTTCTGTGTTGAAATTTTCTACAGTATTAAGGAAATTAATAATTAATCAAAACCATAGTATTCAATAATAATTTGAGCATATTTTCCTTTAATTCTTTTAATATACTTGTAACAGCTACTTTGAAATACCTGACTGTTAAGTTAAACATCTATGCTCTTTTGGATTTGGTTTTTATTGGCTGCTTCCCATTTCTCCTTTATATGTCTATTGATTTTTGATGGAAATCATTGGACATTTGGGTAATGCATTGTAAAAACTCTTAATTAATATTAGCAGAAATTTTACTTATATTGAATCATCTTGTATTTAGATAGACTTGGTTTTATGACTTTGTGAAACTGAATCTGTGATAAGTCCAAGATACTTCCCAAATTCCTCTAACTTAGCGGGATTCAATTTTCAAACTAGGTCTCTGTTGTGAATCCTATTAACAGTATTTTTAGGTTTTATTATGATGTGTCTAAAGTAGACACAGGGCTTTGGTTCCTGTACTTCAGAAACAACCAAATTACAATCTAATGTGTCCAAGAATGAGCACATTTTCTCACAGTGTATACTCTATTCTTTACCTTCTTACATCTTTGATTTAGCACTTTCTTATCATTGTTTGCTTACCATTGTATGATTTATTTCTCCTCCCACTCAGTAATGCTTTTAAAAAAGTCATTTTAATATTTTATCCAGCATTTTTAGATGCTCTATACTGAAAGTTTATCTTCAAACATCTATTCTCTTTTCAGAGAAGGAAGTCTTATAATACAGTCATTATGTTTCCTAAAAATGGTGGTTCTTACTAGTGGGTAGAACCTTATACAGACA
>NW_012148753.1:494145-505100 GCF_000956105.1 Propithecus coquereli
TCATGTAATCTAACACATCTATTTTATAATTAGCTAAACTGATACCCAGAAAGATTTTAAGTCTTGCTAAGTGGCTTCTATTTAGTTAATGAAATGGGCAAAACTAGAACCATTTCTCCTGACTCCTTTTTTCTTTTCTTTTCTTTTTTTTAAATTTCAATAGATTTAAGGGGCACAAGTGTTTTCTTGTTACATGGATGAATTGTATAGTGGTGAAGTCAGGACTTTTAGTGTACCCATCACCTAAATAGTGTACATGGAAAAAGAGGAAGTCAAACTATCTCTGTTTATTGATGACATGATTTTCTACCTAGAAAACGCTAAAGACTCCTCCAAAAGACTGCTAGAATTGATAAATGAATGCAGTAAAGTCTCAGGTTACAAAATTAATGGATAAAAGTCAATAATAGCGTTTCTATACACTAATAACAGCCAAAATTCAGCTTCTTTATTATCGAATCGAGAACTCAATGCCATTTACAACAGCTACAAAAAAAAAAAAAAATTAAAATACCTAGGAATATACTTAACCAAGGAGGTAAAAGATTTCTACAAGGAGAACTACTACAAAATACTGACTCCTTTTTTAACGTGTTTTCCACTCCATAGGGCAGTCTCTGCTTACTGAGTCCTAGCATTCATTTCATGCAAGAGGTCTTCTGATGTCAGGAGATTCTATCCACCATGTTAAGATGTCCTAAATGCTACTGACAGTTTTGAAGATTATGGTGGTAGTTATGACAACCTCGATTAATGTTCTCAGTGGAGCTTGTTTGAGTGAAAGAACAGCCACTAAAGCTAACTGTCTTAGAAATCTATTTAAATGCTAAGAAGTGACAAGATAACAGTGGTGGTTTATACACAAACTTTAGCATCTTATGACACTATGAAAGTGTCAACTTAATGCTATATATTTATAAAATGAAAACTCAGGTTATATATAATTAGGAGTATTCATTTTATTTGGTTTTCTTCTTAGCTGGGTATCTTATGAAAGTATCTTATTCCCTGACAATAGTTTATACTCCTGCACTAAAAGTGGTAATTAAACAGGGTTTGATGATTAAAAAATACTTACAGGACCCCAAATGAAAATGCTTACAAATCTAAAGTTCACTTCAGGTAAAAAATATAATACAGCAATATTATTGAAGTAAGAATATGCATGAAGTAAGGATATGCCTCATGGCAAGGGTCCAGGTCTAAGCTTCAATTATTTTCCTTCTGTAATGGTATACTAGATGCACTTTCTTTCTTGGATCAGGAACCACTGATATATGTAGAGAGCATCTCAGAACCAGGGATCCAAAATAGAGTCTCATCTGGGGTTATCTTATAAGCTAGGGTATTCTTATTGATTATATAAAAATATTCTTGCTGTATAACTAACTCAATTGGCATAACCTTGTGAGGGTCTCCCTGAGACCAGGTGTAACTCATCAATCTCTCTGTTGTCAATAAACGATGTTGAGAAGCTGGATTAACCTCCCTGAAACTCCTTGGATCATGGTTATAATCAACACAATTAATCTCATTTTTATATTTCTTATTTTAATAAAATAGATCAGGCTTATTCCCGTCTTACTGGAATTAACCCTCACAGCATCATCCACTCCCCATGTCTGTGGTCGAGCCCTGGTTATGACAAAACCACCTCTCTAGTTTGACAGCAATTACTTGCCATACACCATTATGTAATTAGATTCTGTGAACAACTAAAATCACAAGCATATTCTGAGCAGTAGTAATAACCACTGAGGAGTTATATGTATTTAAACAGACAAAAGAAATGGTCCAATAATACCAGCACAAACTTTCTCATAATTTTGTACTAATCTTAATTTCTTTTGCCTCCTCGATCTACGTATTGCTGTGCTTTAGGGTACATCTGCTGAATGATTAAGAACTGTAATCAATTTATCATTGATCAGGTCTAAATATTCTTTCATAGGGCTAACGTCCTGAAAGAGTGTTAATTCCATCCCCCAATATATGTGATCTTCAACATTAGTGTTCTAAATTTTATTAGGTTCTACAATATTAACTTTATATATGATCTATTTGTTATAATGCATAAAAGCATCATGCCATACTCTGAATAAATGGTTGTGAAACAAATCAAATATCGTTTCAATATAATTATTTTGTTCCTTCCAGCAAAATTTGCCTCTTACTATATATCATGTATTATTTCTGATAATAGATGAAAGTCCATGTGTTATGAGCTAAATTGTGCCCTGACCCAAATTTCATATGTTGAAGCCCTAGTACTTCAGAATATGACTGCATTTGTCAGTGTCTTGATATAATTCTAGTTGATCTGGCATTTTTGACCTCCCTTTTGGAATAAGATCATGCCTTATTTGATCCAGACAGGTCTTCTCTAATTAAGAGCAAACTGCTCCAGGCAATTACTCCTATTCCTGTTTCTAATTCTTTAAAACTTTTTTTTTTTATTTTTTGAACAGACCAATTCCGTTTGATCCATCAAAAGTGATGTTGCTATTAGGTACTAACCACTTTAGAATAACAAGGAAATAAATTTGGAACTCAAAATGTTGAATTCACTAGGATAAAGTCACAGGAAGAGTAGTCACTGTTGACACTTACCATTATCATCCATATCGAACCTCTGGCTTCTCATTTTCAGAAATGCAGGCCCATCAAGTTATATCTGATTATTTTCCTTTATCAATACTTCCATGTTTTTCCCTCCATGTACTTATGGGTTTCCACACACAATAGTAAGGCAAATTGCTAGTTTCTCACATAATATTATGATTGATGGGAACTTCTACTGTCATTAAACCTTAATGATCACATTTGATTGGCCACACAATATTCTTCCAGATTGTGAATGAACACACAATGTTCTCCAGATTCAACTGGGTACATATTTCCATAGTTGCTTCAAAAGACAGGTCCTTGATAATAGTTATATTTTGTGAAATGAGAACCAAAAGGCAAAGCCACATTTGTATTATTCAATATAGCCATAGACAGAGTTAGGCTATAGATCACTTCCAGAAATATGTTCATCAGATTGGCCATTGCCCAGCTCATTTCTTGGTTCCTTAAAAGAAGAGGAAGTTTGGAAAAGCAAAGTACCTTACCCTAAGGCACATTTGAATCTAAGTTAAGAAACCGTATTATTCTCTTGTTCTAAGCCTCTATCTGTCTTATATGTTAGATTCCCTTTTGTAAGACCCATTTATTTACTCTCTTTCCTTTAGCAACAATCATAACTTTCTTCTATTTATTATTATTTTTAATCCAAGTTTTTATTCTTGAAGTAGGTCCCTGTGGTTTAGCCTCTGGGCTATTTGAGATTGGTAATATCAAGATGTGTTCTGCTAGGGCTTCCACTTTGATTCATTTTCAATTGTAGGAAGTCAGAATAGATAAGTACAAAGGAAAGAAATAGTTCCTCCCAACTTGGTGAGGTGTGGGTAAGAGATAAACCACTTCATAAATCCCTTCAGAATTCCTGAAGTTACGTTCAACTTAACAGACATTGAATTTTGTTTTGAAATAGTACTAGCCCTTGGGATCCTTAGTATTAGCTTCAGTCCAAGGACTATTGGGTTCAGCCTTGAAAAAGAAAACTGTGGTGAAGTAGTAAATATTTGTATGTCAGTTGCTGTATCATCCTCCAGCCCTTCTTTCCTAATGTCACCACAAAAGCATAATTTATCTAACAAAGATTTATCTTTAGTTTACAATTTAAGTTGTAAACAGAATGCTATAAATTTGTAGACCAGCTCTTCAATCCTTTGCCAATCCCCATATTTTTAAGAAGGGATTTTATTTGTCCATTCCAATTTTCTATTAACCATTACTTTGATGGGCACTGAATAATATGATAAGTCCATTAAACATGACATTTTCACAAATTAGTGCATAATGTGGGCAATGAAATGAATACCTTGATCTGATGAAATATAACTAGGAAGGGTAAACTATTTACAATATTTTTGTCCTACTTTTTTGATAGTATTAGCAGCATTGACCTCAGTCACTGGTTATAAAAGCCAAATTCAGAATATATCATTAAGTCCTGTCAATATCCATTTATATTCCCCAGAGAAGTGGGTAAAAAGCCAATGCAATCTACTTGCCAGATGTGGGATGGACCTCTCTCAGCAATAATTCCCAGGGTGAACTGCAAATGCTGTCTTTCCTATTAGCATACAGGGCAATTTTTATGAACAGTTTGTGCATTAGCAGGGGTCAGTGATATGTTTGTTTGGCTCATCTCTTCATGGCTCAATTTCCCTCATGTACACTCATTTCATGGAACTGGGTTGCCATGTCAAGAGATAGAACTTCTTGAGTCAATCACCTTCAGATTTGGGTGTAGGGTTTCTTTGGTGAGCATCAACCTGCCCTATTCAATTTGCCCTCAAATTTTCTGTAGGGATTTCCAGGTAACAATATCGTAAATGGGAATCCCTTTTATTGTACAGTTAACTATGGATCATTTGCCAGACTAAGATGCAATTCCACTGGCAATATGCCATAAGTTAGTACTATATATACCTAAACAGTTTTATTAGTGAGTAAATGTGTATATGTGTATGTGCAGTTCTTTTATCACTGCTGGCAACAGAACCTGTAACTTTCTCCATTAGTAATTCCTTCCATGCGGAATTATTATTTGCTGAATACAGAGCAGTGATGGCTTTCCATGCTCGGCCATGGCCCTTGGTTCTGGAACTGCCTTCTGTGAATAAGGCCAGTTGCCTGACATCTTTGGTCAACTGGTCCAAAGAAGGGGCCCATTGAGCAGCAGCAGCAAGCAAATCTAAAGCATGATTGCAAATGTTGTTGTTCTGCCTGGTGACATATTAAGAAAAAGTCATCAGTCAGATCAACTACAGAATGCTAGTTACTTTTAAATTGTGTCAGTTGAATAGTCTGTAACATACCAAGGACTGCTGAGGTATTGAGCATATTGTTTTTCAATCCTCCTAGTCCAGTGTCACTTCTTCATGATCCATCGCCGTGTTTCACTGGTGTTGCTGGGTTATTTGTACAGCAAGTTTTTAGGCACTAATATACTTGAATCTCACACTTTATGAATTAGTCCAGTAATTTGTTGCCTTCCAGGTATCCTGTATTGCTTCAAATTTACAATTTGTGTTGGCTTAGTTAACTCTAAAGTCATTCATGTTGCATATGTGAGTAGAAAGAAAATCTCCAAGTTATTTTTTCATTACCAAATTATACCCATACCATTATATCTGTACCATGCCATCATTATATCTGATTATTTATTGGTGTAAAAAAGATACCACAACAGTATACTTTTTTAAATCATAATTTCAACTTTTAGTCAAATGTCATTTTTTGCCCCTTACACAATAATAGACCTAAAAACATTTTTCTTTGTCCACAGGCATTTCACCCAAACTTTGTAAAAGACCTTTGTAAAAGGATCCTAACAGGTATTGGGTCAAGCAACTCTGTCTTTCATGTCAATCTTCTTCCTCCATAACCATAATAATACTAAACTAGGTATTTTTACATTTAATACTAGAGGTTCAGTTGACCCATTCTCACTGAAGTTCTTCTGAGTGCAGATACATCAATCATATCCACTTTGGGATTTTTATATTCTAGAAAGTTCATAGACAGGAAGTTGTGGGTCCCCTTCAGCTTCTATAAAATTCTGTCAAGGTTTTGCTGAACCCTGAATCAATTTCCTCTTTTTTCATGCCATTTTAATTAGCTATTCTCAGACTTATACACCGCCTGAATATTTCCCCCCATTTTTATTTTGATTTTCTTCCTTTTGTAAAGTCCTAACATTTTTATTATCTTCAAGTTTTATATGAATGAAAATATTCGCCAAGGGCCTCTCCTGACCCTTCCTCCTCTGTATGTGTCAGCTCCTGTAGGGTGATGATCAGATTCTCAAAAACCTGGGCCCTGTTATTCTCATTGTCACAGGTTTCTTTTGAGTGGCCCTCCTCACCACAATATGAACAGCGGATTGTGTGTTTTCACTTCCTGGCTCTACGAACATCCCCAGGACCATCATTCTTTTGCCCAGAACCACACTGGTAGAAGGAGCCTGAGCCATGGAATTCTTGGGGGAATCGATGAACAGCACTTGATCCGGAGATCTGGCCCTGTCTCTGAAGGAAGGGGCACCCAAGGATGAAAGTGGAGGGTCCTGAGACTCCACCAGGATCACATCCTCATCTGAGTCATCCAGGCTGTCATCTCTCTCTATCATGTTGCAGTCAGCACTGCCAATCACTGTGGGTGCGGAGCCCTGAAGTGTCACACGGCTGGCTGCCCTGTCCACCATTGACTCAGATCTTTTGGGCCGCTTCCATTTAATAAAGGTGTCATCCCAATCCTCTTCCTCCCTTATCATCCTGATTAACTCCAGGAAATTGGGAAGGCACTCCTGCTCATTTGCATACATCCTGAGAAGATCCTTAAGCCTGAAGCACAGGTCCCTATTCAGCTCAGCCCCTAAAAGGAGCTGTTGCAGGCGAGTGTGGTTTGCACCCTTCTCAGCGAGCATGCCTACCTGGATAGCATTCTGGAGCTGCACCTCTAAACGGATCACATAAAGGGAGGCTCTCAGTTCCGAGACTACCTCTTTATATACTCCTGAAGCTCCCACAACAAAGTCACATAGGGTACTTGTGCCCGTGGGTCTTTTTTTAATACAATATCAGTTATTACCTAGGTGAGGGGAGTCTCATTAGGGAACTTGTTTTTGTAGTCATACAGGCATTCCAATACATCTTGCACCCATAGCAAATCTATGGTTTCAACAGGAGGTGTTCATCTAGATAACAAGGTAAGGGCTAGATAATTTGCCTTTTTTGGATATATTTGATGGACTCATCCCTTAACCCATTCTAGTAAACTAGGGACATCTCTGTGAAGCATCACCACAAAGGAGCGCCACTTGGGTGTCCACATGAGCCCAAATATTCTCCCCCACTCAGAAGTGTTCAAAGACGGAGAAAAAGCCCTTTCATCTAAAATTCGCAGGAATCATTTTAATAAGGATTCATCAGAGAACTGTTTGTAATCTACAAAGTTGCTTGATTCCTTCAGTATATTACTCCTTTCGTGAATTTTTATCCTTCTATGATCACCTTGCTCCCACTTTACCATTTTAGTTGTAATTGGTCTTATAGGTGTAATCAACTTATCAAATGTTATAGTTGCCCAAGTTCCTTTGGTTGTAGCTCCTCTTGCCTGAGGATAAAGCTCCACTGAAAGATTTGGTTAGTGCTGAAGGCAGTAACTATGCCACAAATTTGTTAGGCAATCTGCTATCAGTTTGAGGTTCCTCTTAGTCCATTTTGATAGCTTCTGATGTGCAGGTCCTACTATTTCCAGATTCCAGTGGAAAGTTTTATTATCAGTAACTCATTCCAAACCTTTATTAGGCAACTACACAGCATCAGTAGTTCATTGTAACCCCTTTATGGAATCTCCTTTTTATTTCTAAATAGTGATTTAGTGATACTTTTGTTTAATAGTGAGTCAGTGATCTTTTAATAAATCCCACTTTTGACACCAACTATACTAACTAGATAGTATTCAATAGCTAAAGAAGACTTGCAAGACCCAGCATGACAATACTTACAAATTTATAGTTTAATACAGGAAAAGTATATAATACAGGGATGGCACTAAAGTAAGAGTATACATTATAACCAATGGCTGCCTCACTGCAATAAATCTAGAAAGGTCAAACTCCAATCTACATGTGCAAACTCCAGCTGACTTCCATTTGTAGAGGCCATACTAGATAAACTTTCTTTCTTAGATCAGGTACCACTGACATGTATACAGAAAACCTCAGAATAAGAGAGCCCAAATGGAGCCTCAACCAGGGTTGCTCATACCTTGCTGGCCCCATTGGCATATTCTTGCTATGCAATCAGACCCAATGACAGAGTCCTCAAGAGGTCTCACTGAGATCAGTTGTAAATCATCAATCTCACTGTTACCATACACAATACTGACAAGCTGATATAAATTGTCCCAAACTCCTCAGACCCATGATTATGAAGTGACACTTACAATAAGTATAATTTATGCTTCGATTAGGAGTCAGTGCCTGGTAAATTATTATTTCATTAAAACGTATCAGGCTAATTGCAGTCTTGCTAGAGTTAACCCTCACAGTCCAACTTTTATATTAATATCCTTTTCTAAAATCACGATCTAATGATCATTAACGGTAATGTATTATATTACCCTTAAAACTTTTCTGGGATAATATTAATAGTTATAGCAACAGGCTCAATTGCCAAAAAGCTGCATTTAATGATAATTTTGGTATTGGTGTATATATGTATACACATACATATATATGTGTAAAATTATTTTTAAATGCTCTCTTAACCCTATGATGCTTATTTCTAATTGTGTGTTCATCATTTCATCTATTATGGATGAAGATATGAACAGTCTTTGCAGTAGTACTTCGTCATCAGTAGAGTATAAACCATCCTGCTTTAAACTTGTTGGATGCTCTACTGTTGGGAGCTCTATTTTCTGTCTTTCTGGGATATGTGGCCACTTAGCATTTGCTGTCTATCCTTAACTTCTTTCCCTGAAACATTTATGAAAAAACCCTGATAGCACATACAAAACACTTACCAAATTTGTTAAGATGCTATCTACTCCCTTGGATGTCTTTCATTCTAATGCTTGCTTTTTTTTCCCCACAAGCAATACAGTCACTTCTATCCTTTTATCTTCTGTTTTCAACCAATATCCAGACCATGACAGCCATTTCATTGTTTAGTGTTAGGTTACAAAGGCACATTTCAAAAACATTTGAACATTTTGAATATCGAACAAATCAGACAGTTCTCATCACGTTTCACTTTTGATATTTTAATAGTCAATTTTAGTTTCCTATTCTGTGGAATCCTTTCTGTTCTAATCTTTATTATGTACCAATCCCTGGACTAGCAACTGTGGTGACTGACTCATTCGCCAGGCTTCTATTATGTGACTGCCCTATGTCTGTCTGCCACATTCAAACTACAGTAAATAGTTATCCACCATTTCCAAAGCTACATTTTGGTATCATAAAAGGGTAAAAAGAGACTATGCTGGGCAGCAAGAACCATAGTTACCATGGCTCCCTATATATAGTGAGATTATAGGAAAGAGAATATAGGAATGGGAAATGAGACATGTTCACAGCAGGAAGCTGCTCATATAAGTAAGTATCAGGTTTTTTGTTTGCTTGTTTTTAATCCCCTAAGTACTAGGCTGAAACAGTAATTTTCTAGGTTTGACTTAATCTTCCTCTGAATTCATTTCTGAAGGAATAATGTCTTTTAAGCTTATTACCCAAGAAATCAAAATTCATATTTTTTTTTGTTAAACTAAAAGAATGACACAGGTCACGCCCAGAATATGGATATCACCACCTGCTTAGCCATCTCTAATTCCCTACTAAGTAAAGGAAACAGAGTTGAAGCTTAATAGAAAAAGATTCTGGGGTGGGAATGGGGCTGTGGGGTGGTGCAAGGAGGAAAATGGAATGCCTTATTTAATTATCTAAAATGCATTTTCATTTTCTTTTACTAACTTTTCTCGTGATTCACTGAAAGTTCTGAAATGAATTTAAATATGATAAACGTATTAGAATATAGTCTATAATGAATTTTATTGTTTAAGAAGGTGATTACTTGAATACAGGCATCAGGATTTATAACAAAGAATAAGCCAGAATAGAAACATAAGGTTTAAAGCAAGGCTAACAATCTATTGATAGCTTGTATACAAGGATATATTTGTATATATACAGAAGTATTTTATAGTACCTCTGCTAATATTTTTTTTGGTTTGTTTTCAATTTTTTTAATGTGGTAAAATACACATTTCGAAAATTTACCATCTTAACTATTTTTAAAGTTATGGATCAGAAGTACAATACTTTGATAATGTTGTGCAACCATTGCTGCCATACATCTCCATTAATTCTTTCTGTCATTCCATTATGGTTGGGTAAGATATATACCACATTTTCTTCATTCAGTCATCAGTTGATGGATGCTTAGGTTGATTCCATATATTTGTAATTGTGAATTGTGCTGCGATAAACATATGAGCGCATGTCTCTTTTTGATATAATGACTTCTCTTCTTTGGGTAGATATGCAGTAGTGGGATTGATGAATCAAACGGTAGGTCTACATTTAATTCTTTGAAGAATCTCTATACTGTTTTCCATAGAGGTTGTACTAATTTACATTACCATCCACAATGTACAAGTGTTCCCTTTTTAATTCATCCAGGTTAACATCTATTTTTTTTTGCTTTTTAATAATGGCTATTCTGATGGGGTAAGGTGGCATCTCAATGTAGTTTTAATTTGCATTTACCTGATGATTAATGATGTTGAGCATTTTTTTCATGTTTGTTGGTCATTTGTATATCTTCTTTTGAAAAATATCTGTTCATTTATTTTGCCCACTTTTTAATGAGGTTTTTTTTTTTTCTTGCTGATTTGAGTTCCTTGTAGATTCTGGATGTTAATCCTTTGTTGGATATATAGGTTGAAAATATTTTCTCCCATTCTGTAGGTTGTCTATATACTCTGTTGATTATTTCTTTTGGTGTGCAGAAACTTTTTAGTTTAATTAAGTCCCATTTATTTATTTTTGTTTTTGTTGTATTTGTTTTTGGAGTCTTAGTTATAAATCCTTTGCCTAGGCCAATGTCCAGAAGAGTTTTTCCTAGGTTTCCTTCTAGAATTTTTATGGTTTCAGGTCTTACTGTTGATTATTTCTTTTGGTGTGCAGAAACTTTTTAGTTTAATTAAGTCCCATTTATTTATTTTTGTTTTTGTTGTATTTGTTTTTGGAATCTTAGTTATAAATCCTTTGCCTAGGCCAATGTCTATAAGAGTTTCTCATGAGTTTTCTTCTAGAATTTTTAGGGTTTCAGGTCTTA
>NW_012148753.1:506000-507323 GCF_000956105.1 Propithecus coquereli
TTATTGATATTTATATGTTCATAAATCATTTCCTTGACTTTCTCCACATCTTCCTCTAGTTCTCTGAGTATCTTTAAGGTAGTTATTTTAAAGTCTTTGTCTAATAGAACTGCAAATGATCTTTTCTCAGGGATAGTTTCTGCTGATTAATTTTTTTTTTCCTTCAAATGGACCATATTTTCTTGTTTCTTTGTATGCCTTGTCATTTTTTTGAAAACTGGAAATTTGAATCTAATAATGTGGTAACTCTGGAAATCAGATTTTCCTTCTTCTCCAGGGTTTACTGTGCTTTGCTATTTTTGTTTTGTTTTATTGCTGTAGGATGTCTTTGTGCCAAATGGTACAAACTTCAGGTCTTCTCTGTTCTTTTTTGAGTCTGTGCCTTTCCCTGGCCATAAGGTGTCACTTTCTAATTTTCCCTGTGTATACAGTTGGTTTTCAATGTCTTAGTCTTTAATGCATGGTCCCCTAATGGGGAAAGAGGTAAAAACAAAGAGTGAAGAGGAAAATAATGCCAGCCCATTAAATCCCCTGGAAATCACTTTAGTCAGTGGGCAAGAGGCTTACAATAAGAAGAGTGAATACTACAACAATGGCCACCAACTTCTTTGTCTGCATTTATGTGATCAAAAGCAGCAATCAATTATCAGAGTACAGATTACTAATATTTTGAGAATAGGGTCATTTTTGCCCACCCTGGCTCCCACAAACTGTGTATAGGTTGCTCCAGGAACACATACACAGATGTATGCCACAGGACTGGGGGTGGGTGGTGGACAATAGCTGCTGTACTAAGAACTGTAACTGACTGAAGTTAACCAAAATTTAAAGTCCAAGCCTTCCTTTGAAAGTTGTCCATCTTCAACAGACTCCACAATTCTCAAATAGTTATATCAGACAGATTCTGCCAGAGTATACTGTCTAGGTGGGGAAACAGATTCTTGGTGCTTTCTGTTCTACCACTGTCCCAGAATTCTCTTCTTCATTAAAATTTTTATTTGATACTCTCTTACAATACTGATTTCATAAGTCACACGGGATGACAAATCTGACTTGCTTCTGAGTTAATATTTACAAATTGTCTCTGACTAGTTATGACCAAAAGATGCTTGAATCTAACAGCTTTGCAGTATCTTTTTAGAAAAGTTTAAATAGGTACTTAAGTATATTTTACTATAATCAGCGAAAAATATCTACAAAATTATTAACTTAATCTGTTGGGTTTTTTCATTTTCTATTAAAGATTTCCTAAATCACATTGAAGGAATATGAAAAAGAGATTGTAGTTTGAGTTTCTTCAAATCATTTCTCCTCTTAAGGGGA
>NW_012148753.1:507373-508600 GCF_000956105.1 Propithecus coquereli
ATTTTTGTTTTTGTTGTATTTGTTTTTGGAGTCTTAGTTATAAATCCTTTGCCTAGGCCAATGTCTATAAGAGTTTCTCATGAGTTTTCTTCTAGAATTTTTAGGGTTTCAGGTCTTACATTTAAGTCTTTAATCTGTCTTAATTTTTTTTTATGGTGAGAGATACAGTTAGGGATACAGTTAGTTTCATTCTTTTGCATGTGGCTCTCCAATTTTCCCAGCATCATTTACTGAATAGGGCATATTTCCTTGGAGTATGTTTTTGTCTGCTTTGTCAAAGATCAGTTGATTATAGGTATATGATTTTATTTCTGAGTTCTATATTTTGTTTCATTGATTTATGTGTCCATTTCTACACCAGTACTATGCTATTTTGATTACTATAGCCTTCCACTATATTTTGTTTTGGTTTGTTTTTGCAGCTCTTTATAACAAATAATAATTAATTCAAGCTAAGACTTAGCAATGGCACTAAAACCAGGCAATGTGGTGGCTGCCAATTTGTTCTTTTTGCTTAGGATTGCTTTGGTTAATCAGGCTCTTTTTGGTTCTATATGAACTTTGGATTATTTTTTCTAGATCTGTGAAAAACGACATTGATATTTTAATGAGAATTACATTGACTCTGTAAGTCACTTTGGGCAGTATGGACATTTTAACAATATTGTTTCTTCCAATCCATGAGCATGGGATATTTTCCATTCTTTTTGTCATCAGCATTTAATAGTTCTCCTTGTAGAGATCTTTAACCTACCTGGTTAAGTAAATTCCTAGGTATTTTAATATTTTGCAGCTATTGTAAATGGTACGGAATTCTTGACTTGATTTTCAGCTTAGCTATTATTAGTGTATGGAAATGTTACTGATTTGTATACATTAATTTTGTAATCTGAGATTTTACTGAATTTCTTTATCAATTCTAGGAGTCTTTTGGAGGAGTCTTTGTAGTTTTTAGACATTGGATCATACCATCAGCATAAAGGGATAGTTTTACCTCCTCTTTTTCAATTTGGATGCCTTTTTTTTCTTACTCTTGCCTGGTTGCTCTGACCAGATCTTACAGTACTATGTCGAATAGAAGTGGTGAAAATTGACATCCTAATCTTGTCTTATCTACGAGTTTGCTGATTTTGTCTTCTGTCTGCTCAAATATGACGTTAAATTTCTCTTGTGACTTTTTCATTTCACTTATTGTGTTTTTCAGCTCCAGAATTTATTTTTGAATTC
>NW_012148753.1:510167-512436 GCF_000956105.1 Propithecus coquereli
TTTGTGAAACAAAAAAGAATTCTTTGCCCTCATATTCCTTAAATTATATATATCAGCTTTGTTCTTTACTCAGAAATGTGCTCTTTTTCCAGCTTTGAGAAGAATTTTGCTAATGTCTAATATTATCACATGAAAATATTCATTTAAGTGCTTTCTTGATTTATCTTAGCAGTTTTATAGCAGACATGTGTTTGTCGTCTACCTAGCATCTAAGCCTTTCTTCACCAACAAATAACACATGGGTCTTCCTTTGGGTGACAATGGAAATTGATTGATCAAAGCTAGAGCTGTCCAATAGAAATACATACATAAAAATAATTGTAAATGTGCAAATAATCATATTTTAAAAGTAACAAATAGATTAAATCAAATGTATGTTTTATTCAGTCCAGTAAATCCAAACTATTATTATTTCAACATGTGATCAATATAAAAATATTTATGAGAATGTACAGCTCACAAGAAGATACTTAATACATATTTTTATATATGAATGAGGAAAATATCCATTCCTCATTGATTTTTCTCCACTTTCTATTCTGTGCTTTACATCGTTTTCCTCTTCCACTTGGAATGCCGTAAACTTCCTGTTGTGTTCTCCTGAAATTCGTATGTTGAAGTCTCAACCTCCTGTACCTCAAAATGTAACCTTATTTAAAGAAAAGATCTTTAAAGAAGTGATTAAGTTAAAATGAGGGCATTGGGTTGGGCTCTAATCCAATCTGACCAGGGATGTATACACACAGAGGAAAGGCCACGTGAAGACCCAGTGGGAAGGCAGACATCTGTAAGTCAGGAAGAGAGGCCTCAGAAGAAACCAAATCTTACAACACTTTAATCTTGGACTTCTAGTTTCCAAAACTGTGAAAAAGTAAAAGTAAATTTCATCATTCAGGCTAACCGGTCTGTGGTATTTTGTTGTGGCTGCTGCAGAAGACTTACATACCTTCTTTCCCTTATCTCAGTATGTCTAAGTTTCATGTACCCAACAGGAGCCCATGAAAAGTTATCTATTTCTCAGTGTCCTTTTCATTCCTTTCCTCTCACACCCATTATGAGTAATCAGTCCATCTTCTTAATTTACAGTGTACTTCATCCCTTTTATTTCTACTGGTAAACAGTATCTCTTTGAAAGTATGCCCACCTAAGTGTGTCCAACAAAGTGCTTAAAATATTTTCTTGATCCATCAATACGTTCTAAATGAACAAATGGAGCTATGTTATAGCAGCATGACTGGATTGAAGAATCTAAGGAAGGGTTTCTTGAGACAGAAGACATGATGATAGAGGTTGAAGGTGCAGAACGATTTCAAGATGGACAAAAAAAGCATAGCTTTAATTTCTGTTGAATGGCTTTAATTTTAGTAGAACAAAAATGGAAATTTTCTGCTATTAGTAGAGGGAGTGAAAACAAGTCTAAGCATTTAAAGGGAGATTCAAAGCAATACTGAGGGGCATGTTAAAGAAAATGAATAGCAGATAATTGAAAGGACTGCTGAGAAATAGTGAAGGCAAATGGATGTCATTATTAAAATGTTAAAAAGCACATGATACTGAGAGGAGTCATCAAGTAACATTCCTTAATGACATTCTGTAAACTAATTTAGGAAATTTGTAATTTATCTAGAAAAACAGCCCCACTCTACTTAGTAGTAAAAACAGAACTCTGTATAGTCTATGTGAAGGTGTGTGACAAGCCAGATACTCAGAACCCAGAATCCTGGTTTCAAGAAAAGCCAGGCCCATGTGCTTTGCTGCAGTCAGGGCTTTGTACAGCTTTATCAGCCCTGGGCACTTATTGACTAGAGGAAAGAAAAAGGCATACAGTTCATGAAAGGGATTTGAAAGTGGAAAAAACAATTTTTTGAGGAATGGTCTCCATTGGAGATTATATAAAAGGATGCGGTCTCAATTTGGCATTTCACCTCAGCAGCATCTGAATCCAAGGACTAAATAACTTAAATAACAAGAGATGCTGAAAGTAATAAATGACAATATTTAAACATCATCAGTATAGAGGCTTAGTTCTATAACTATCTCCTGCCTTTTCTGGCAGCATAGGGAGTGATTAGCTTTAGAGAATTAAAGCAAATAGTTAACGGCAAATGAGGCCTACAGAACTCCATCTGCAGAGAAAGATTTAAATGTAAACCCTCCGTAATAGCAAAGGTCACTGTTAAGTATTGTGACAAACAGATCAGGCATGGTTAGATGTGAGGTTTATTAGAAGTTATGTATCACGGAATATTAAAAAGCATGTGATTAAAAT
>NW_012148753.1:514291-515069 GCF_000956105.1 Propithecus coquereli
AAATTTCAACTTGTATTTAAGGTTTTTCATCACAATGCCATATCCATTAATGTCACAGTTGAAAAATAGAGGCTAAATAACACTGTCAAAAAGTCTAATTCTTCTTTGCTAATATTTTGTGGAGTTTTTTGTTCGTTTGTTTTTGTTTTTGTTTTTCTGCCTCTGGGAGAATCTAGCAGTTATTTTGACCTCTACTTCTTGATTAATGAATCTATTGTTAATCTGCAGACATAAAAGTACAGCTTCACTGTCTTTTTTTGTAAGCTTACAAATGGTTTCTCAAAAGAATTAAGACAACCTTTAATAAATCAAAACAATGAGATTATAGACATGAAAGTACACTATTAGCAGCTTTTAAAAGACAAAGTCCTGGGGGAAAGCAGACTATGAATGCCTCAAGAAATTGCACACGTCTGGGTGGGTTTATGGAGCATATGCCATGGAAAAATTCGTCTGCAGATCCTTATGAAAAAAATAAAATGACTAGAAAAAATTCTCCAAGAAGTTAATTATTTTCTATTGTCTCTGATTCAAATTGATTTTTTCAATCAAAAGTCTTACAAGGAAATTTTCTCATTTATCTACCTCCTTTATTCTAATGCCCAAATCTACAATTTTCTGGCCATTAAGTGAATTCTGCTTAACCAGAAAAGCTACAAATGATTCTTAGATATATCTAAGTACTCCTTTCCAGATATATGTGAGTCACCTTGTAGCTTTTGGCACAAATTTCCCCTTAGCCTGTAGTAATAATTATCAGCATCTATATGGCCATATA
>NW_012148753.1:517092-517766 GCF_000956105.1 Propithecus coquereli
TTTGTTTTTTAGAGCAGTTTTAAGTTCATAGCAAAATTAAGCAGAAGGTATGGCAATTCCCCATATACCCATACAGAGCCTCCCATACTATCGATACCCCCCACCAGAAAGGTACATTTGTTACACTTGATGAACCTACATTGACCACCTAAAGTTCATAGTTTACATTAGGGTTCACTCGGTGTTGTGCATTCTATGAGTCTGGACAAATGTATAATGAAATGTATACACCATTATGGCATCATACAGAGAAGTTTCACTACCCTAAAACTCCTCTGTGCTTCACCTATTCATTCTCTGTTCCTCCCTATTCCCTGACAATTACTGATCTTAGCATTACCTCCATGGTTTTGTCTTTTCCAGAATGTCATATAGTTGGGGAATCATACAGTATGTATCCTTTTCATATTGGCTTCTTTTACTTAGAAATATGCATTTAAGTTTCTTCCATATTTCATGGCTTGCTAGCTCATTTCTTTTTAGTGCTGAATAATATTCCATTGTCTGAATGTGCCACAGTTTATTTATACATTCACCTACTGAAGGACGTCACCCAAGTTTTGGCAATTGTGAATAAAGCTTCTAATAATATAAACATCTGCATGCAAGTTTTTATGTGGACCTAAGTTTTCAGTTCCTTTGGGTACTATACCTTGCTCATCTCTGTTTTCCCA
>NW_012148753.1:518968-520828 GCF_000956105.1 Propithecus coquereli
CACACAAAAAGGTGTCATTTAAAGTTTGGCAGCTATTATTTTCTTCTGAGTAAAGATAGTATGTATAAGAAGAGATTTTCTTATTCTGCCAAACATTTAGACATATGTGGTCCCTATTATAAAAATGCAATACCTAGGGAAGGAATTTTTTTTTGTTTATATATTGACAAGAGTATTCCTCTTCAATATCATTTGAATGCTCAGTGATATTTTACATAGTTCATAAACAACTGCGAAGTGGCAAAGCAGTAGAGCGATTGAGAGGACAAGCTCTAGAGTCAGACTGTTGATGGATTCTGATGCTACCACACACACACAAACATACACACATATGTAGTTGACCCTTAAACAACACAACGGTTAATGGCACTGACCCTCCACACAATCAAGAATCTCTATATAACTTTCGACTTTCCAAAAACTTAACTACTAATAGTCTACTGTTGACTAAGAGCCTTATCAATAGTTTAAACAGTCAATTAACATGCATTTGGTAACATATCTTGCATGCATTATATACTGTATCCTTACAATAAAGTAAGCTAAAGAAAGTAAAATGTTATTAAGAAAATCATAAGGAAAAGAATATATATTTACTATGTATTAAGTGGATCATCATAAAGGTCTTTATCCTCATAGTCTTCATGTTGTGTAGGCTCAACAGGAGGATGAAGAGGAGGGGTTGGTCTTGCTGTCTCAGGGGTGGCAGAGACAGAAGAAACAGAAGAGGTGAAAGGGGAGGCAGGAGAGGCAGACACACTCAATGTAATTTTTATTTAAAAAATTTGTGCATATATGGAGCCATACAGGTCAAACTCATTTTTTTCAAGGGTTAATTTTATATACGTTACTTTGAGCAATTTTCTTAATCCATCAACCCTCATTTTTTATCTGTAATATAGTGATATAATAGTAGCTATACCATACGGTTATTGGGAAGATTAAAAGAAAATATTCATATCTAAATAAATTTTAGCTATTTTTATTATGGGTAAAAAAAGCTCTAGGGAGGAACCAGTTCAAGACTTCTAAACATTTCCTTCACAGTTCAACCATTATTAGGGCCTTTTGAATACTTCGTGATGGTCCTAATTAAAGTTCACTAATAGGGAAAGAACACTTATATCTCCAAATGTGAGCTCACAGAAAATAAAGGAGCATCTACCAAATGCCGCAGAATGGAGAAATCATTAATTTGATTGAGGAAAAATTTATAAGCTATTAATATTAAATTAGAAATGAGATTTTTTCAATTTCATATTTGTATTATATTAGCCAAAAAGGATCTGACTAAATACTTATCACAATTGATATAAATACTCAATAAGAAAGCTGACAAAGCAGGAAATAATTTGCATTGAGATTGGTCAAATTTTCATAAGGAATGAAAAACAACACCTTGTTGGTAATGTTGAGCCATTCTTTTCAAAAAGAATTTTCTGCCATTATTATGCTGAGAACAAATCTGAATGACTCATGAAGAAGCACATTTTTTTTAAAAAAAAGCAAAAGGGAGAGAAAAGAAATATCTTTGTTGTGCTGAATAAGTAATAAGTTTTGAAAATGAAAACAAGAAAACATAACGGTCTAAAACAGAGAAAAATGTGTAGATTTGAGAACGCTGGAGTAAGTGAATTCTCATATTCGGTAACGTCCTAAACTAAAATAAAAATCAGTGTAAAACGTAAGTTTTATTATGAAATAATGAAAAATAAACTTTAGTGATTGAAAGACTAGCATATATTAATGTTATGCTCATCATATTTCATCTTTGAACTGCCTTAATAATTTTCTATTTTGAAGAAAAAATTAAGAATCAGAATATGCCACTATGAAATGGTAATATAGAGTTTAATGTCC
>NW_012148753.1:521758-522058 GCF_000956105.1 Propithecus coquereli
AATCTGCTGGAGCTCAAATGATCATTTTTACTGTTGGTAATGAACACAATCTGAGAAAAGCATTGGTTATACAGCTCAATATGTTAGTTGATCCTCACCCTAAATTAGACTATGCTCATTAACCAGCTGGTTCATGATAGAGGCTGCCTTTGTATGTGTACGAGAAGATATCCTGCCTTCTGATCGGCTCTGAAACAGAGAGAAACTCAGAAAGTATGGAGTGACTATGACTGGTTCTTCTCCACATTCCCTACCAAATCAGAATTTGGTTTTAAACAGAACCTCAAGTGACTCATCTGC
>NW_012148753.1:524318-525227 GCF_000956105.1 Propithecus coquereli
AAAATAATCCATTATGACCAAGTAAGCTTCATCCCAGGGATGCTGGGATGGTTCAACATACGTAAATCATTAAATGTGATTCACCACATAAACAGAAGCAAAGACAAAGACCATATAATCATTTCAGTAGATGCAGAAAAAGCACTGGACAAAATTCAGCACCATTTCATGATAAAAACCCTCAAAAAACTAGGCATAGAAGGAGAATATCTCAAAATTACCACTAACACCTGGAACAAGACAAGGGTGCCCGTTGTCACCACTCCTATTCAGCATAGTACTAGAAGTCCTAGCCAGAGCAATTAGGTAAGAGAAAGAAATAAAGAATATTCAAATCAGGAAAGAAGAGGTCAAAATATTGCTTTTTTGCTGATGATTTGATCTTATATCTAGAAAACTCCAAAGACTCCACCAAGAGACTCCTGGAATTGATAAATAAATTCAGCAAAGGCTCAGGTTATCAAATCAATGTACACAAATCAGTAGCATTCCTATACACCAATAACAGTCAGACTGAGAGTCAAATCAAAAACTTAATACCACATACAATAGATACAAAGAAAATAAAATGCCTATGAATATACTTAACCAAGAAGGTGAAAGATCTCTACAAAGGGAACTATCAGAAAATGGGGAAAGAAATCACAGAAAATACAAACAAATGGAAAATATATCATACTCATGGATAGGTACAGTCAACATTGTTAAAGTGTCCATGCTATCCAAAGCAATTTCTGGATTTAATGCAATCCCTATCAAATTACCAATGTCATATTTCACAGATCAAGAAAAAATAATTCTACACATCATTTAAAACCAAAAATGTTCTCAAATAGCCAAACCAATCTTAAGCAAAAGGAACAATTCTGAATGCATCACATAACCATACTTCAAACTGTACTACAAGGC
>NW_012148753.1:525277-525976 GCF_000956105.1 Propithecus coquereli
CTATAAATAATGTTAACATTTGCTATTAAATGTAGCATGGTATTAAGGCAACAGTGTATTTTGTCAGCACTAATCCTTGTGCCTTGACATTAAGCAGATGCTATGACTGCCAACTGCAGAATTGCATGGTGTCTAAGTTTTCCAGCCAAAAATCAAGAAAATTCTCTTCATCATAATGATTATTGAAAATGTTCATGATTTATTATGACCCTTCAGGGAGTTCTGTAAAGCATTTGGAATATCAGCTGTAAGATTCTGAATAAGATAAATGGATAATCACTAAAAGAAGATTGTTATTATAAGATAGTCTTTGTTTACAAGAGAAAATTAAATCCATAATACTTTATTTTCAATAATCTAAAGCATATTGTCAGAGCAGTTATTCTATATGTCTTCAATATCTAGAATGATCAAATATGGGGAAAACTGATGTTTCAAATTGTTATATTTTATAGTCCCCTTTGTATCACAATCTTATACAATGTTATATAATCGCCCATTTCAGCTGAGGTACAGTCTTGAGTATAAGGGATTATTTTCAAAGAACAATGTATCAATTACTTAGAAAATTATTCTATGAAAATCTATGATGATTGCCCAACTTTTAGACTGTGTCTTTCTTGATTCAATTTTATAGTTGTTTCCTCAACATAAGACACGATTAATATTCATAAATGTAGTAAGTTTGGCAAATAGTTT
>NW_012148753.1:528597-529991 GCF_000956105.1 Propithecus coquereli
TACCTAGCAATTTTACCCTGCTTTATTAAATTTTACCCTGCAATATTAAACCTTATGAGCAGCAGGTAGAATATTCCTTTTAATCTCATGACTCAGATGCTGTTCTTAGCATCCCCAAATGGATATCCTGAAGACGTCAATCATAATCTCTGCAGGCCACATGTAAAGTGAGGATGGTTGTTGTGAAAAGTGTCTGCTATGGAAACCGTATTACAGCTTTGTGTTTTTATGTGTAACCAGGAACAACATCCACTTACACAAATTGAAATTTTATGAGTAACACAATGCACTTCATGGATTTTATGTGATTTGCAGCTTTAGATCTTAAGCTGAAGGTTTTACAATGTTTTCTTTGTTAAACACATTTCTGTTAATCTACATTATGGAGTGCACCTTCACAAATACAGCTGCTTCGATGTTCTTCCCGTTTATTTCCTCTCATATATAAACAAAGGTAGGCTAGAGCACTATGAGATGGCAGTGCTGCCCGGATGCCTGAATGGCCATGAAGTGCTAGCCTAGAAGGGTGTTGCTAGGAAGCTGCTCCCGCACTGTAAATCAGCCACTCATTACAGCCAATCAAGTACACAGCCTTACATGGGATGACTAGGGGATTTTGAGCTCTGTACTCAATATTACTTCCTACAGATTGCTTTCCTAGCCACATTTCCTTCGATTTGATTAAAATGCATGTATTTATCCTACCATTTTATCTTGTCATGCAGTTCTACACTACGTAGCTAAGAAATTGTCACATAAAATCACGGGAGGGATGATTTCAGTAATGGTGAAAATTCATCCCACTTTTACCTTACTTGTATTAGCTTTTTCTAGAATGAGATTTTCCCACAATTCATGACCCAAAGTGTTGTTTTTTTTTTTTTTTTTTTTTTTTTTTTGGTATCTGTCACCCAGGAAAGGTGTCTGTAGGTGAGTCAAAATTATTCTATTTAAGCTTTAGTGCTGCTACCAATGTGAAGTTGGTGAGTCAGCTGAGCTACTCTTTCTTTCCCAGTTCTCTAATCTTAGCAGCGGTGATGATATTTCCTGCACGCTCTACTTCAAAAACTCATTATCAGAATCACGTAAGTTATCACAGGAAAAATGATTTTGAAAAATATATAGTACTGCAAAAATGGAATACAACATGATAAAGTCTTTGGTTTTTGTTTTGATTATTACTCTTTAAGCTACAGCATTGTTTAATACAATTTTCTGCAGTGATCAAAGGAACATTTGAAAACGTGGCTATGAGAATGTAAAAGGTGGTAAATATGAGTGAAGAGCTACATTTTTAAGTTTACTTACTTTCAAATAATTTAAATTTAAATGGGCTAGTGTCTACCATATGAGACCACACAGCTCTAAGGCACTGAATAGTTTTATTAGTTACT
>NW_012148753.1:530741-532641 GCF_000956105.1 Propithecus coquereli
TCCTCTCCTCCACCTGGTGAAATCCTATCTGTTTGTCCCATATAGCTCATGTATTGTCACCTTTGGAAAACAGTTCCAGAATCTCCATCATAACCAACCTTTCTCTGTCATAGCATCACAGTCTGGCACATTATAATTGCTTGCAATTCTGTATTTATGACTAACTCCTCTCTAGACCTTGAATCCCTCTAGAGAAACACTCTTCATATTTATATGCCTTAGCATTTATTTCTTATGCGATCCTGAATAAATTTCAGGGGTACAAGCCAGGTAACATAAACTCCCTTCCTTTTAAGAGCTCAAATTAGAAAGGGAAAGGAAATATTAAACTAAATTTTGTTATTCTACTTGACCCATGCTGCAATAGAGTTCTGCCAAGGTGCAAAGTAATAACAAATAACAGCTTTTTTTGAGGGGGGGGAGGTAGGAATGGAGAGAAAAATAAGCAGGTATTCAAATAAATTTTTTGTATATTCTGATAAAATTTAGTCTGTGATGATTTTAAAGAGAGACACTAAAATAAAGATTGATAAAACCAGTCCAAATAGAGTAAGACAGATATACTAAAAAGTAAGTATAAGTGGGTTCAATCTCTCTGTAGAAATAGATCCACTGTCAATATCACCGTGTCCATCAAAGATAGCCTTGTACTGTTGCTAACTAAATTTGTAGCATGAGCAATTCCAACCTGAGCCTGTTTCTTCTTCTGTAAAATGCAGAGCTTGGATGGATGTGAGCAGTGTTTTCTAAAGGATTTTTCATATGGCTTCCTGAAACATTAATACTGAAAAATATTTTTTGGAAGCTCTGAATTAATATTTATTCAGTAGATTTCTTTAGAATAGGACTTTCCAGAATCTATCATAGGCTAATGAACAATGTGGCTCCCTTGAGGGGCCCTTTATAGGCCTTTCTCAAATCTATCTGAAACATGAATTCCGTGCATCATTTATGCATATAGTTACAACTTACCATAACAGAAATAAAAGGAAATGAATAGGATGCTATGAAAGGGAATAACCGACTTTAGATTAGGCTGCCTGGATGTACCTCTCTAAGATCAGAAGTGTGATATGAAGGATTAAAATGTAGAGGGTGGGACAACCATTTTAGAAACAGGAAGTAGTATGTGCAGATGCCCAAATGCTAAAAATTAACTTGGTTTATTCGTTTTAGGTGCTGAAAGTTCTCAGTGGGTTTTACATATGGAGCAAAGGAGAGTCAGAAAAAGTAAAGTGGTGGCAGGAGACATGGGCAAGGAGCACCTACGACAATGCTGCAGCACTTAGAGTTAATCGATGCGCCACTTCCTTGGTTGAGAAAGTCTTGATAAGAAAGGAAAAGGTCAGCTGAATTAAACAGTGTGCTTAATGACGTGATTGATTTTTTTCCATCTGTCATCAGTACATTATGTCATGGCAAATCTGTAGAAACAGTTCATAGTCTGGTACTTTGAGGAACTCCAGGAGCCTGGACTTAAATCTGAGTGCAACAGAAAGACATTGAGTATCTTTAAGCAGAAAAGTGATATTCATTCTGCAAAAAGTTCACTGTGAATGTGATAAAAACCAGAGATGGATGCTTCTGCCCTCCCCTTGCTTACTTTTGCGTATCTAAAATGTACCGTTAGCTAGTTCTATTGACAAGTCTGAGTCTGCGCTTACCCGCAGTCAGGAAAAAAAGGGGGAGTAAGGGATTCTCCTTTTCATACTTTTGATGCCCCCTACACATTTTAAAAGTAGGTATACAGTGCTCAATATCACCACTTTAATACTCTAAGTTTTCATCCTCCACTTCCGTTTTTGGCAGTATTGTTTTTGTTCTATCCAAAAGTGGAGTGAATAGAAAACTTACTACAGCAGGATCTACTGGAAAATATCTCTTCCTTCTCTTGCCTATT
>NW_012148753.1:535846-538371 GCF_000956105.1 Propithecus coquereli
TGGGGCAACCAGGAAGTTTTTGGGGTAGAGGTGACAAAAACAGAAATTACAAAAATTTCTATACAGTACCTCTGAAGGCACAGCCTCAATTTGAATCCCTTAGTCTATTACAGACCAAGCAGAGCCTAAGAAATCCAACTATTCTTACTAAAAACAAAAAAGCATAAAAACAAAAGAAAAACAAAACAAAAATGTGTAATATTTCATCTTTAATTACAGTGAAAGTTGTAAATATTCTAAACGAATTCAGGAATAGAGTGTTATGGGACTTGAAAACCAAGATAAACTCTTAGCATTTCCCCTAAACTTGTCCTGCTTCTTTTACCTACAAGGCTTTCTCCAGATCTTTCCTCCAGAACACTTCCCAAAGCCTCTCATCTCCTTCAGCTGGTCAATATCTACATTGGATTCAAGTATTGTGGCTTTTTTTTTAATTCCAGAAATATTTTAATACAATTGTAGTACAGTTATAAAGTCACATTCAATCCACTGAATATTAATATTAATATAATACAAATATTATTCATCTTTATTCACTACCTTAAAGTATTTTGGTTCTTATAGCTGAGACTAATTCCCATATTCATTCATATTTGCACTGCTAGTCAAACAACATGTAAGTAAATCTATGGATTATGATAGTTGGGCTTCAGTCCTTTTTGAACTGAAGTCTAAGTATCAAAGGTGAATTTTTTTTCTTAAACGCCACAATACTTGAATCCTACTTAACTCAAACATAAATACCAAAGCATTTCCAAACTTGTTCTTTTTAGCTGTCTACATTAAGATTTCAGTATAAACAACACTCCAAATGACTTCCTTAACCCAACCCCAGCCAACCCCAACAATGAAGCAAAATGTTTGGCACGCCTTTTATGTGCATACTAAATGTAGTGTACTCACTCCAGCAAAATATATATCATGTTTCCCATTACACTATAAAAGGCAAGGGCTCACAGTGTTGCATGATTAAATAGTAAAATAGCCAACCTTACCTAGTGTAAGCCTCCATTTGAAAGACACCGAAAGTAGAAATAGGTTGAAGCTGCGTCATCACTGATAAAGAACTAAAAATTTATGTGTGTAATGATTGACTCAGTTATCTCAATTCAGCTGTTATTCCAGACTCAATTCAGCTGTTATTCCAGACTAAGGCTGATGTGGAACATTTGTGCAGTAGTGTACTTTCAATTATCAATTTATTCTTCTCTTCACAGATATTTACTGAGTTGTCTCAGGCACTATGCTAAGCGAGGATAAGCAATATTGAACAAAACAAACATGGTCCCCCTGTTCTTGGAATAAGTGAATGGGCCATTTTGTTATTATGTATTCAATAAGAAACTTGACCTGAGTCTGTTTTGAAAATGTAGATGCAATCCAGAAACAAAGTAACCAAATATGCTCATCTTTAGATTTAATGTGCATATACATACACTGATAGAATAAGAATGGAAGAATAATGTCCTTGTAGATTTGATATGCCTGACTTATCAAATTTGGTTCATTTTAATATAATTCAGAATTTATATAGTTTACTAGTGAGGCAACAAACAATGAGGAGATTTTATATGTATACACACACACACATATACATACA
This sequence comes from Propithecus coquereli, assembly GCF_000956105.1. Lineage (NCBI taxonomy): Eukaryota > Metazoa > Chordata > Mammalia > Primates > Indriidae > Propithecus > Propithecus coquereli. The sequence continues at coordinate 537,447 of NW_012148753.1, forward strand.
TACACACAATTCAGGTTAAAAGTGAGAAAGGGGAAAGAGCTAGAAAATTTCAGAAAGAAATCCGTCATATAACATTATGTGAAAACAAAAGAAAAGGAAAGTACAGTGAAGCTGGAAAAACTATCTTGAACCAAACTGGCTTCTAAATCTGTAGGGAAAACTTAAGAATAAAATATCTAGATCTAATCCTATAATAGTTATAATGAGAAAAATAGAATGAAGAAGAGGAAAACATTACTACAGATAATGAAAACAGCAGAATACATGCCTACAAGTAGAATAAAATGAGCTAAAAGACATTAGGAAAATCATAAAAGACATAAGAGAAATGTTTAAGTAACAATTTCTTTAAACAGAAATAAGTTGACAAAATTCAGAAAACATTTAGAAGTTTTCTAAAAAATCATTAAAACCCAAACTAGAAAAATATTAAAATAAACAAAAAACAAATAATGTCTTCAGAGAAACATAAAGATTGAAATTTTGTAAATTAAAAAATGAAAAAGATTAAAAGGAATCAAATGAAAGTAGAATGTAGTGTGTGTATGTCTGTATAAACATATGTATGTGCATATATATGCAGTCATGCACCACATAATGACATTTTGGTCAATGTTAGACTGCATGTATCACAGTGGTCCTATAAAATTACAATAGAGGTAAAAATTTTCTATCACCTAGTGATGTTGTAGCAGACACAATGTCATAGTACAACACACTAATCGTGTTTGTGGTGACATTGGTGTCAAGAAACCTACTGCATTATCGTCATAGAAGACAGCTCCATGACATTATTGTTGTTGCCCCTGAAGACCTTCTAGTGGGACAAGGTGTGGAGGTGGAAGACAGTGATATTGATGATCCTCACCCTGTGTAGGCCTAGGCTAATGTGTGTGTTTGTGTCTTAGTTTTTAACAAAAAACCT
>NW_012148753.1:539627-552812 GCF_000956105.1 Propithecus coquereli
AGTGTAGTAATGGCTGTATAATCCAAAAATATAGATATAGAACAAGTATTTTAATGGTTAGAGAATATGCAAGATATTTCACGAAATTTTAAAAGTTAAAATTTTTTTCAGTATGCTTACCAGTGGTTGTGGTATTAGTGCTGTCATTCTGAAATTGTTGTGTGTGTAATATGTTATAAAGCAGTGAGTAATTACAGAAAACTCTAAGTCCTTTCATGTGTTCTTGAAAACAAGAATTCCTGGTTGGAAGAACTGAGATACAGATGTAACATGGAAGAATTTAAGTAAAAATGTGATAGTCTTCAATTTGAATTGGAAATATCAATATAAACTCATGAGGCTTGTTATTTTTAATATTATATACAACATGTGAGTGTGTGTTTTACCCCAAGATTCTCATTTTGACTATTCAATCAAACACTAATCTAGATACCACTGTGACTAGATTTGCAGATGTAATTAAAATCCCTGAAATACGGAGAGTATCCCAGTTAGCCAGCTGAACCATATGAGCAATTTAAAAGCAGAGAGTTTTCTCTTGTAAGTTATAAAAGAGGTCAGAGATTCAAAGGATAAGGGAAATTTTGGCATGCCAGTGCCTGCTTGAAGATGGAGAGAGGGGCATATGAGAAGGGCTACAATGAGGTCTCTAGGAACTAGGAGTGACCACCACTAAGTGAGGTATCGCAAGAATGGAAAAACAAAGCACCACATGCAGTCACCATCAAATTGGTTTTAACTGACCAACACTTAAGTGCACATATAGTAATAACATTCATCAGGTGTCAGGCAGATGGTAGGGGAGGAGGGGATGGGTATATTCACACCTAATGGGTGCAATGTGCACCGTCTGGGGGATGGACACGCTTGAAGCTCTGACTTGGGTGGGGCAAGGGCAATATATGTAACCTAAGAATCTGTACCCCCATAATATGCTGAAATTTAAAAAAAAATAAAAATAAATAAATGATCTTGATCAAATATGAAAAAAAGTCAAAAAGAAAATGAGGACCTCAGTTCTATAGCCTGAAGCAACTGGATTTTGTCAACAACTTGAATAATCTTAAAACAGATTCATACCTAGAGCCGCCAGATAAGAACATAACTGATCCAATACTTTGATTTCAGTATTATACATCTCTAAGCAGAGAACCCAGTCATACAGTGGTGAACATCTGGACTACAGAACTGTGAGATAATAAGTCGGTGTTATTTTAAGTACGGAAATTTCTGATATTTGTTATTCTGCAATAGAAAGCTAATGAAAGCTTGAAACATCTTGTTTTGCTAAATAGCAAGGAAGTCATCAGACAACTAAGGTCACGTTGAAAAGAGTCAAGATCCAATTTGAAGAAACCTCACTGGCCAAAAAATGGGACAATGTGAGCTTTAATAAAAATATTTAAAATGGATAAATCCAGAAAATATGTTTAACTGTATGCGGTTATTGTAATATTAAATAATTGTTCACACTGGGGAAAGATAGGGAAACAATTTATCTTCAAAACAAGTAAATAAAAGGACATTTAGGATATGTCTCCTCTCTGTATTTGAACTTTAAGGAGTAGGTGAGGAAAAAAGTTCTTTATGGAGGTTTCAGGCTAATAAGCTATAAAGAAACTATAGCGTTAGAAAATATCATTTTGTTGTCTCATAATGTATCTCCACATTGAACATTAACATTTACTAACATAATGAAAAGGGACAACCAGAAATAATATTCCTTCTAAAAGAATATAACACCATCCATGGTCTTGTCAAATAGATAGAATCTGAGTCTAATCAAGTCCCTGGATTCAGCTGCCAATTATCAGGAAATACAGAGCACACATTGACATTATGAACTGTACCATGACTTTTCAATCGATAAAATCTACTCTATGGGAAATTTTGAGATCATATTCTTCAAGAGGTAAATTGCAAGTAAATGAAAGGGATGGAACGGGAAACTCAGATTAAAAGGCAGTAGACATATCCAAATTTCATTTTAGTTGCCTCAGCAACACTAAACTGTATTGCAGGAAGACACACCAAAGTGGTAAGACTGTAGAATAAAGCAAGGAAGCGATTACTATTAAAACCAGTCTAGTGGTTTCTGTTGTAAGGAGGAAAGTAGTTGTGGTTGTGTTGGGCCACGAGGACAGGTTTGCTGATAAAATTTTATTTCTCGATATGGTTGCTAATTACAGGGATGTTTGCTTAACATTAATTCATTAAATTATACATTTACTTATTTCCTTGGTAGTGCTTTCTATATATATGTTTTATTTTATAAAAAAAATAAGTTTAAAAGACAAAGAAAATCTACCTAGCATCTATTTCATTTTCACCTAGGTACATGTGCTTTTATTATCACTATGGGCATTGCTGTGCTTGGCTGTGTCGCATTCCTTTGGTTTATAATTAAGAAAATTGACATTTCCTGCATGCGTCCAAGCAATGCAATTTTGTTAATAAACTCATATTTCTTGCTGATTCTGGTATAATTATAACTAACCTATCCTCTTTCATATTAAGTCACATGTACTAATTATGGATATTTTGATGACTATGAAGTTTTATGAACAGGATGACACCTTAAATGTCTGTTTTTCCCCCTAGATTTGTCTGAGAAAAACAATCAAGGCAACCTGGAACTTCTCCAACCTCACTGCCTTCCTCTGTAACTGAGCCAGTTTTCTAAAGTTGTTTCCAATCTAGTAACCAAATCCCCAGGCTTGGTCCAAGACTGAGTTACAAACTTTAGCTTAAGGAGTAAGGCAGTCCTGGATTCTTCCACAATCTGTGCTACCCTTCCCATCCAGTCTGGTAGTGGCTTTGAAGAAGGTTCAAAATGATGATTCTCAACTGCGGCTGTTCGTTAAAGCCAACTGGAGGAACTTTGAGAAAATATCCCTTGGTCCTGCCCCAGAAAATTAAATCAGAATCTTCGTGGGTGGTAATTTGTACTTTTTGTCGAAGATCCTCAGGGAGTTTTGATGTGCAGTTAAGATTGTGAACTATGAGACTAATTAGTTATAAGAAACTTTATTAATGTATCTAATTCTGTGAAATAATAAACTAGTGAAAAAAGGAACGAACTCTAATTTATCTGTTAACATTTGCCTATTAGTTACTCTTAAAGGAAGATATCTATTAATATGCCAATATATGTTAGGATGAGAGGGGAGAATGAGAAAATGAGAGAGAAGCATTAATTGTTTTATGGTTAGGATTAAGTTTGAATTACTGTCTGAACAGAAAAGCCCCTGGAGTACTTATATCTTTTGTAACAACACAATTTAATTTATATGTTCTCTACTACTATGAAGGTCTAAAAAGATTTTTTTGCTATTGTATTATATAGCTATGGTCATGATAATTGATTAGGTCTTTAAAATAGGAGTAATGCAGTAAGGCTATATAGTTTTCGTTGTGTTTATTTTTTGTGGTTTGAAGTAGTTGCACCAGAGAAAAGAAAAATTTGAGAATGCTGACCAATCTCTCCATAGTAATTTGAGATAAATAAATTGAATATAAATTGGATCATTTAAGGTACTTTCAGTTGAAAATAACACATTTCTAATTAAAAGTGGCTTAAACAATGAAAGTTCAATATATGGTATAACAAGAAATCCAGAGTAGGTGGTGTAAGGGAAATTGCATTTGTATAGGCAACAGGTTTCTTAGGCCAAACTAAGATGACTGCCACAGTGTTTTTCCCGCGCGCCCCCTCCCCTCCTTTAGCTGGTCTTCTGGAAGGCATGAGTCAGCATATTCATGTAACCAATGTGTTATCTCCTGTGTGAACCCATGTGGTCACGCTTTTCCGTGGCATGTTACCACTATTGTTCAGAGCCATATATAAACGCTTGCCATGCTCTCGGCCAAGGTTTTCGCCACTGCTGTATCCCCCCACAATAAAGAGCATGTCTCACCTGCCTGCTGCCACTCGCCGCCTTTTCTTCCAATTTCCGAAGGCTGCGCTGGAGCACGAGCAAGCCACAGAGCATCCTCCTCACAGGTGGTTATAGACATGATTCAGTGATATCAGGCTCCTTGGCCTGGCTTTCTCTTAACATTCACTTAATGTCCATAAGTACCAAAGTGCCAGTAGCTAAAACTTACACATACACACACATTCTCTCTCTCTCTCTCTCTCTCTCTCTCTCTCTCTCTCTCTCTGTCTCTGTCTCTCAAAGAAAGAAAGAAGTTTGTATGTCTTTGTACCATAGATGAAATCTTCCAGGAGAATTCTCAACTTCTCTTATCGAAACCAATCTGAGGTAGAAAATGAATCTCTGCATTTTGGTCTTTAAAAAGGGAGGTGAACTCCACCAGGAAGGAATTAATATGGTTGGAAATAGTGTTCAGTAAACAACTAGTGGAATCTAGCATAATAGTTCTTTGTCCAAAATATAGGCATTTTGTAGCCAAACTGTATACTAGAGTAATTTTCTGCAAGATATAAAAATAAAAGAAGAAAAATTTAAAATAATTGAAGTATGCAATGTGATGAGTCGTTCTGCCTATATTCACTGACGTTTCTCAAACTTCAATATACATGAAAACTACAGGTGGCACTTGGTAAGTGCCCTAGCCAGAAGGGTGGATACTAGATAGAAGCTGAGTAGAGGGTTAAACTCAGTCAAGGACAAGAAGCAGATCGCTGTTCGTCCTTAACCCACACTTTGAGAAATATTCTACACTAACAGCTATTAATAATCCCCAAATAATTAATGTTTTGCCTATATTTCAAGTTGCTGAAAACTTCTAGAACCATGCTTATTCTAGCCTAGTAGCATTCATTAGACAGCCTCTGAAGTGGTTTGTACTTGCTGTTACATCTTGCCCATAATTAGTTAATGTGCCTCATCACAGAGACTCAGCCATTCTTATTCAGCTAATCTCTGAAGATTGGCCACAGGCCCCTGAATGCTTCTTATCTAACGCCTTCCCATTATAAACAGAAAATGTCCACTGCCTCACTCTTTCACTAGTTTCAATTAATTAAAAACTCTCCAGTCATCAGAAAATCATATTTTCATCATGGCCTTGTGACAGGAAAACTTATCAAATTACCTTCTTCCTTACAAAAATTAATTCACCATATTGCTAAATTGTTTCCTATCCTTGTTTCAAATGCCAAGATTTTTTTCCCACTCTGCTTGATTTAAGATGCCTAAAATGTTCACAGCTTTTTTATTTAATGGTATAATCCATGAAATACAGCCAATGATTTTTGGTATTTTAAAGAAACACAGTTTTCTCATAATGACCAAATAAAATTACATCAGTCCTTGACTGAGCTTAACCCTACACTCAGCTCCTACCTAGTATCCACCCTTCTGGCTAGGGCACTTAACAAGTGCCACCTGTAGTTTTTACACATATTGAAGTTTGAGAAACGTCAGTGAATATAGGCAGAATGACTCATCACATTACATGCTTCAATTATTTTAAATTTTTCTTCTTTTATTTTTATATCTTGCAGAAAATTACTTACTCTATATATACACTTGGTATACATAGAGTATTTATACTATATTTACACTTGGTAATATACTCTATGTAAATGCCATAAATAAATTCAATCCGTTTCTTGTGGCACAGGTCTTAACCATGGTGATCTATAAATACAATTTCTGTTATTTCTATGTCAGCTGTTTTTCCCTTTATATTTGTCACACCAAATCCCTATCATAGGTTGCATATGCTAATCAATCATTATCTAACTGGTAATAAATGTAAATAAAAATCAGTAATTTAATACCTCACCCTCCCCAAAAGAAAAAAGCACTTGGAAAGAAAATTTGATTTAATTTAATTTTGTAAACCTGTAGAGTTTTTTGATGGATTCTAATGATCTGTGGTTTCCCACTGCCCCATTCTGATAGTGACCATAGTATAATACTTACAACACTATATTATTCCTTCTAATTTTCACTCTCCTGTGATTGGAGCTAATAAAAGTGAGAGCAGCAACTGCCATCTTTCATGTCTGTATCTCAAGGCATAGCACATTGCCTGTCACCTAAATATTCACTCAGCAAGTAATCTCCTTCCAACTTTTCTTCCACAACGCAGATAGAATATATCATAGAACATATTATTATAAATATTACTGACTCACCTGTTTTTAGCTCTATTCTGACTCATACAAATAAGTAGATAATCATTTTACAGAAATAATCCAATATTAAGAAGACAAAAAGTTCAATTTTGTCTGATTTTATTTGTTCCTGAATTATGCAATTTGATTTACTGTTCACAAGACAGTTCCCTAAGAGTAGTAGGTCAGTAATAACTCCAAAACTGCCATATTCAGGGGATCTGCTTTTAGTTTTGAAGAGCTTCAAAATTTCATCATAGGATTTTATCAATATTATACTCACATTTAAATTTATTATTATCATTTGGCTGATGATCAAGAAATTGAAGTATTATTCAGCTATGACAAGGCCATTACTCTCTGTCAGCGATTTTCAAATTGTTTTTCATAGATCATTCACAGAATGTTCAATAGTGAAAAAAAGGTAAAATTGCCAAATATGTAAAGTAAATTTTGGTTGAGCAAAAAGTAAACATTTAAAAAAATAATACAGGCCTTCTTAGCTTAAAACCTGTGAATGTGCATTTTGAAATTCTAATGTGGGTTTGAGTGTGTGGGTGTGTAGGGGTAATATTCTAGGAGGCAACACATTTAGATGATTTGTTCAGGAACCGTATTTTGTTCTATTTCACTTCAAAAATCATTTTCAACTGCTCTGTTAAATAGTAGAAAAATGTTCTTTGCTAAACGTGGTCTGAGAAAAAACAATGGCCCAAGGCTGAAGTGGAGGCAAGTTCTTCTCAGCTGTGAGTGCATGTGAGTCCACAGAATGATAGCTGGAAACTTCCTATTAAGGATCCTGGGATGTCAGGATTATGAGCAAGGTTGGAGCTGGTTCACATTGGGAAAGATGGGATCTTTTGATCTAGACAGCTCTAGGGAACCCGAATGAGGGAGAAATTTGGAGAATACCAGATGCTTGTAGCGCTGTTAAGGAGAGGGGAGGCTAATGAAGGATACGTCTGTGCACTTAATATAGGGAATTCCAATGACATAAGGTTTTTGTGACTTTGAGGAAAACAGTTTCACCCTGAAGCTATGCAGTTTTTGTGAGACGTTTTTCTCAGTCTTGGAAGCAACCACTGAGGATGAAAAGCACGAGAGCTCTTGTCAAGTTAATTGAAATACTTGGAAATGTAGACCTTTCACTTACCTCTTTTCTGTGTACATAATGTATAATTAAGTTTCCTTCATACAGAGTTTCTCAAAATATAGTTCTGAAGTTTCTCAAAATATAGGTCTGAAGTTACCTGCAATAGAACCACATGGGAGAATTTTTTTTAATGTTTATTCCTTACATAGAACTACAAAATTAAAAGTTCTGAGAGTAGGCATAAAAATCTTCATTAAATAACAAACACTCCATGTCTTTTGATGCTTACTGAAGTTTTTGAAGAGCTACTATATATTAGAGAGAAAGTCTGAAAATTCCTTAAGGTGGCTTAATGCATGTACCAGTTTGTAATAAAGAGTATATGTGTGTGCGTGTGGGGTGGGGGTGGGGGTTGGATGGGGTAAGAGGAGTGCTAACATAAGAAAGAATAGGATTTTCTGGGAATTATTAATAGTTGCGGGAATCACATTTTTTCTGTTTTCCAAGATTAGAGAGTGTGGTGATCAAATAGGGCAATAAAGAAAAGATACACAAACAAGTAGTGGTAACTTTGAGATATCACATGTTTATGAGTGAACCATGGCTGTCACTCACAAAAGTCCCTCTGAGAAAGAAATGGTGATAGTTTTGAGAACTATTATGAGAAAATATTATGAGAAATAAACTAGAGTGAAACATAACAAAATGTATTTAAATTTGACCAATTTCTAATGGATATGAATTGGTCATTTTGTCTAGTGACTCATTATTTTGGATAATTTTTGTCATCACCAATCACTCTCAAATCAATACATAAGTTTAACTTAACAAGCTCTACCCATCAGATTAAGCAATATGAATGAACTTTCAGTTTATTTAATTTCTCATTTTCAGTGCACATTATTCTTAGAACTTCTGTCTTCGGAAAGATAAATGCACTTTAAATACAAATAATACATAGGAAAGGATTTCTACTCCATTAAAAATTGCCACCAATGTTAAGTTTATCTACTAAACAGAATGTGAGATCAAGGTGATTTTTGGGGGGGATAGAGACCACTTTGGACACATCCCTGATTTCACAGAACCTGATGATATCTTTCTGTTTTAATGTTAAAGTTTTGATTAAGAGCTAACCAGATCATTAAAAATAAAAAGTATTACTGTCTAGATTATATTGCTTATTATATTTACTTCTCAGGAGATTTTTATAACTGGGGGAAACACCCATAAATTTTAAATACAGCTACATAAACAGTAAGTGCTTATGTACCAATACATGTTATTTTTGCAAAATTTTACATTCAAGTAAGTATCTTTACGGGTGCTTATTCTTTCAAGTGGATCACAACCAAGAAGTAGAAAAATTGAAGAGTGAAAATATTCTTCTCACTCGCCATCATTTGATTCCTCCTCCTGAAGAAAACATATATATTTTAAAAATTTTTCCACAGTTTGTATATGTTCTTATTACTTTAGTTTTCATATATATAAATTAAATACAAAATACATGCATTTTTTACTCTTTTTCAAACAAATGGTTATATATATTGTTCTGAATCTTATGTGTCATTTTAATATAAAATTCTTCTTCTGCCAAATTTAAGCAATGCTTAAACAAACTTAACTAACAGCTTCATTCTAGAATGAACATATAAGTTCTATGAATAAAAAGTAAAGTGCAGAGAAATACCATGCCATAAAATGAATTTCATTGATATTTCCAAATTACTTGGATGATAATAATACCTTTTCCTAACTCACTCTGGTTCACTGACAATTTTTAACAGAAGTGCTCAAACTTATGAAAATTTCTCCCATAATGTGAGTTTAGAAGTGAAATTCTGAAAAATATTCTATTTCTATGTCACAATTATCTTTTCTCTGCCTTCTGTTTATCAGCCTTCTCTTTGAGTTAATAATTTAAGGATATATCAATTGACTTGAGCCATTTTGCAGTTGAAAAGACTGAGACCATTTTTATGTTAGTGAAATGGGCCTAACCTATTCTTAAATATCTTACAAGGAATTGAAGATTTCTACCAGACTGGTAACCTAAGGTTCTCTCCTTTCTCTTTAATATACAGTGGATGATTCAACAAGCACAAATGAAGAATACATTCATATTCATCTTTTTAAAAAAACAGTTGAATTTTAAAATTGTGGCAAGAAATATTAAAAAGACATAAGAGACTGTTTTATGAAGCAAAAATTTTCTTCTATTCAAATGTCATTGTAACTCATTATCATATTTACTTATATCTATTTATTTTTCCTTATCTAAGAAGGGGAATTTTGCTACTTCAGAGCAGAAATCCCTCTTATTTTCCTTCATGAAATGTACAGACCTACTTGAGTCTGTATTTACCTTCTATTACAACCAGAAAGGTGTTCTCATTCTATCAAATGTGAATCTCTCCAGATGCCTCTGGATCCCTTTTAATTAAACTTCTCTACATCCTCTGCCATCCCTTTCATCCTGTATTATTAGACTCTTTCTTCTTCACTGGATTATCGTATCAACATACTTTCACCTTTAAAAGAGTGCCCAAAACCCCTCCCCCTCAAATACAAAACCATTGACCCCACATTGACCCCAGATCCCAATTCAGCAATTACCTAATTTTTCTACTCTTTCTAGCAAAACTGGTACTTTGCCTTCTCTGACATCTTGTCTCGCTCTTTCCCCAGGAGAGTACATTTCAGCACACCTGTTTTCTTTCTGTTGTTGAGTTCACCAAGACTTTCTCTTCCATAGAATCTTGCCCTCTCCCTGGAATGTTTTTTCTTCTGTTGTTTTCAAAGTCTCATCTTGAGGATCTTCTCTCAGAGATCATCCTTCTTTGAGTACTCTATGTAAGTAATTTGCACAGTTTCCTCCAGTTACCTGCTCGCATATATCTTACCCTGCCATTAACACAACCTCCAACTCCCAAACGTATATGTTTCTTATTTGAATGTAAACTCCATGAGGATAAGTTCTATCACTTGCATAGTACCTAGGACATATTAATCACCCCCAATAAATATTTGATGAACTAATAGATTGCTGGTTTAGGTCCCAGATGCTGTCAGTACAGATAAACCCATAGTCTTACTTCACCCAATATCCACTTACATAAACTTACGTGTACACCATATGCACATGATACTTGGGCAACATGAAGGAGAGGCACTTACAATCCAATGGAGAAATTAATGTAGCTATGGTTTCTATTCTAAGTGTTGTCCCACAAACTGAACTTGAGTTTCTGTGACTAGAAAAGTCCATAAAAAAACTCCAGAACTGGAGTTAATGTTTTGTTTGTTTTGTTTTTTGTTTTCTTGTTTTTATGGGAGTCTTGGGGAGTATCCAGGCAAAAAATGATCATAAGCTGGCAGAAAAAGTCTGTGAGAACTGTTTTAGGGCCCTGGGGCCCAAAGTGTAGTTATGATTAGGGAAGAAAAACTCTGGCACCTTGAGGTCTGGAAAAATCTGTAATCAGTCACTGACAGGGACTAACTGGCATTATCCAGCAGCTCTGCAGCCAGCAGAAGTGGACACGAGAGAGCCAATATAGAACAGGAAAAAATGGGGTGAATATTGCAGAGTGATCACAGTTTACAGACTGGTTCTAAATATATGTGAGAAATGCTTTAAGCAACTCACAGAAACACTGCACTGACACCTTGAGTAGAACTAATTTCCAGAAATCAAACTGATAAGAGTTCAAGTTGCCATAATTTATTCTTTAAAATTAAATATGAATATATGTGTATGTGTATATAACATGACCTGATCATCTCAAAATGAAAAGTGTATGACATCTGGGGTATACTAGTTAGGATTGCACTTGAGGATTGATTTTTATTTTGGAGCATAAAGACCTGTTTTATTTGCCATTTTATAGTGTGTGTGCGCCATCAGTTTCCTTGATCAATGCATTACTATTTTAGTATCACTTTTTCTCTGAAAGGCTGTTAGTACCAGGCCAAGAACCAGCTGAAAGCAGAATTGCTTGAACTGCAATATTTGTTATGTATGCTTATGCCTCACTGAAAAGTCTGCTAGGAAGTTTTCCCTTCTTCCTATAGATCATGGCCTGTCTCCTATGTGTGATACAGATCTCAATAAATGCATTTTCTCATGCTAAATTTTCCAAATATCCAACACATGATAACAGATAGAAAATAATTAAATTCTATATATAGCTTCCCAGATCCCATTTTGTCATATTTTCAATTATGTACAGTGAATTGTCTTTATTAAAATTTTAATATGCTCTAAATGAATAGCATAACAATGAAATCTTTGTTTAAAATGACAGCTAATATTGTATGTTTTTATCATGTACAACATGATGTTTCAAAGTATATATACATTGTAGATGGGTTAGATCTAATTAACAAATGTAAAACTTCACATAATTATCATTTTTGTGGCAAGAGCACATAACATTCACTCTTTTTACATTTTTCAAGAATACAATATATCATCTATAGTCATCTTGCTGTACAATAGATCTTTCACCTATAGAATACTGAGAATAACAAGAATATTGAGAGTATTCTTATTTCAATTTATTCACAGGTATCTTTCTTTTGTAGCTATTGTAAATGGCATTTTTTTTTCTTGATTTCTTTTTCAGCTAGTTCACTATTCACATATAGATATGCTACTGGTTTTTGTATGTTGATTTTGTAACCTGCAACTTTACTGAATTTTTTTTATTAGCTCTAACAACTTTTCAGTGGAGTGTTTATGGTTTTCTATATATAAGACTGTGTCATCAGCAAACAAGGACAATTTAACATCCTCCTTTCCAATTCGAATACCTTTTATTTCTTTCTCTTGCCCAATTGCTCTGATTAGGACTTACAGTAATATGTCGAATAGGAGTGCTGAAAGTGGGCATCATTGTCCTGTTTCAGATCTCATAGGAAAGGCTTTCAGTTTTTCCCCATTCAGTATGATATTAGCTGTGGGTCTGTCATATATGGCTTTTGTTGTGTTGAGGTACCTTCCATCTATAGCTAATTTGTTGAGAATTTTTGTCATAAAGAGATGTTGAATTTTGTCCATTTTTCCTACATCTATTGAAATAAGCATATGGTTTTTGTACTTCATTCTGTTAATGTGATGTATCATGCTTTTTGATCCTTTCATCCCGTGTATAAACCCCCCTTGATCATGTTGAATGATCTTTTGGTGTGCTGTTGAATTTGGTATGCTAGAATTTTGTTGCTGTTGTTTTGAACAATGACAGTTTTTATGGGACTAAGGGAGAGCCTGACATGACAACAAATTTAGAATAAAGATAGGTATATATAAATCTAAATGTTATATTCCTTTAGAATTTGAAATAATTATAGTTTGGACTATATACACTTCATGATATTTAGCAGAGATACAGTACATGAAACAAAGCAAACATCATATACTTACTATGCGTAATTATGATAAAAATAGCTTTCTGATATAGTATATAGAATAAAACTGATTTATAGCTAGAAAATCCATATTTAGAGCATTTAGAACATTCATCTGAATAATGATGTTAAAAAAAGATGGATCAGTTCCTTTAATTGCACAAAATACAAAAATTATGAAAAATGCTCACAGGTATATTCCACTGGTTTGTAAAGGGCTGCCACAGTCTAGGACTAACTGCCCTTCATTTAAAAGACAAATAGGATTTTCAAAGAAAAAAAGACAAAATAGGATTTTCAAAGAAAGAAAATTTTGATGTTTCCAGTAAGATTTTCTGAAAAAGTACTGAGAGGAAAAAGAGAAGTTATATTACCAGCCATGGTGAGTTAAGAATGAAATCAGTGGGCCTCCTAACTGTCCACATTTAAAACTTTGCCTAGAAAATATGACATCTGTTTTTAGCCATTTAGTTGACAATATCTCCTAAAAAAATACTCAAAATTAATAGATAAAACATAAAGAGACCCAAAGGGAATACCATTCCCTATTTCTTACACTGGGTTGTAGGCTTGGGAGTATTTATTTTCTATT
>NW_012148753.1:564655-565577 GCF_000956105.1 Propithecus coquereli
AAAAAAAAAAAAAAAAAAAAACTCTCTTAATCTGTTCAGACTGCTATAACCGGGTAACTTATAAACAAAAGAAATGTATTTCTCATAGTTCTGGAGGCTGAGCAGTCCAAGATCAAGGTGCCAGCAGTATCTGGTGAGGGCCCACTTCCTCATAGATGGTGCCTTCATGCTATGGTTGTGTCCTCACATGGTGAAGGGACAAGGTATTTCTCTGGGGCCTCTTTTATAAGGACATTAATCTCATTCTGGAGACCTCATGATCTAATCATTTCCCAAAGACCCCACCTTCTGATATCATCACTTTGGTGATTAGGATTCAATATACAAATTTTGGGGGCACAAAAACATTCAGACAACAGCAATGACTAAAATAAGACAATGAGATAGAGAGTAATATTCAAAGAAAGAAATAAGAGGCAGACAAGAAGACTCCCACGAGGAGCTGGCATTTGAGCTGAGACCTAATGGGCAAGAATAAGGAAGCGACACACGATTGGAAGAATTGCCTTCTAGAGAAAAGAAAGACCAAATTTGCAGGCCTGAATGATGGAATTGTCATGGCATGTTGAAGACATCAGAAGAAGGACAGCAAAAGACAGGAAGAGCACTAAAGATGTGGTGGGAGAGATAGGTAGGGGCTAGATCATGTAGGGTATGGCAGCCAATGCCAAAAACAGACACTGTCTTGGTCCAAGGCTCATCTGAACTACAGGCAGAAGCAATTGGGGAAGATAGTAGATAAGTAGGAAATCTTTTTTCTCTGAAAGTGTGAGCGTAAAATATTCTTGCATAGCAAAGTAGCATTTCCCAGTAATGCTGAGTGTTATTTTCTTGCTTCTCTTAAATTTCCAATTCATTGCCCTATAAGTTTATATTTACAGCAGTTGCAATTGGCAGCTGAAGAACATTCCACAATATTAAA
>NW_012148753.1:565627-567459 GCF_000956105.1 Propithecus coquereli
TCTTTTAAAAAAATAATCGAGCATACAGCAACTTTACAATCTCAGTTTAATACCAGCATTTATCCATGGATTGCTGTTTTAGCAGTGATTTTAAAAATAATCTGGGAAAAAGGTGGTTTTTAAATTTATTTTAATCTCATAGAAGACTTATAGGCTATTGAATCAAGCAATCAATAAAATATCAATCAATCTAAGGCATTTGAGTATAGTTTTTAAGATAAAACATTGCTCTATTAAAATCACAGTAGTACAGATAAAATACTGTCTTTCCTAACTTTCTTGCTTTGCAGTCAATTAATGAACAGTTCTTGTCAGTTACAGAATATGGTATAGCAGTACAAGTACATGGAGAGATGAAAAGTCTGTGCGCCTGCAATGTGCAATTCTCTTTTATAGCTTTCCCTATTATTTGAGCAAAAGGACAATTTGAAGACCACTGACCACAGATCACAGGAAACACACTTTAATTTTTTTTAAAAAAAAGATGTTTTACCGCATCATGAGACAACACATAACAGGAATTGGACCTTAAGGTGTCTCGTACAGGGTTTGGACTTGTGCTGGGTTATTCTAAGGAGGGATAAGAAAGGTGAGGGCTAATTTTAAATTGCATACTATTAAAAATTGGGGGCAATTTGGTATCTAAGTAATTTCTGTTCATGAGGTGAGAGAATAAAGAGGAACAGAGATATTGTTGGTAAGAAGGCAGCAATTACGCAGAAAAAAAACACAGTTTGTCATTTTGCCCTGGGGATGCGTCCTTGGGTATGTTCTCTAAAAACATTATGTTCTCTTGCCCTTGTCCCTGTCCTTTTAGAACCATTGTTGATATTCTCTTAGGAATATTGTAATTTCAACAATTACCATGTTACAAAACAACTCCTTTTAGTCAAAGCTCTTGTCCACATTTTTCATGAGTCATAAGATTGTGTCAAGGAAAATACTGGCAATTGCAGGTTACATAAATGGTTATATAAATGGCTTTGGGAAACAGGAACTCAGCAAAATATTTCTTAATATTTAAGTAAGCCTCTAAATGTATCACTTGTACCAAAATATGTGGATGAGTGAAAATATTTTTTCTAACTCCTGAAAAAGATCACTTACTTTTCTAAGATTCAATGTTCCACTTTAGAAATTAGAATAATTATACCCCCTTAGTCATACTTCCTCATGTTAAAATAAAGTTAAAGAATCAAGTACATATAAAGGATAAATATATTAATGATGAGTTACTTATTGAAATCATAATAAACATTGACACACTGTTTTAAGTACTCTACATATATTAATCCATTTAATACATACAATCTTTTGTTTTTGTTTTTGTGTTCATTTGTTTTTTCTCATGAAAGGTTAAGTAACTTGCTACAGTTATGTGATAGACATGCTAGTTCAACCAAAGATGTCTGTTTCCAGAGTCCTTGCTTGTATAGGTTACAAATAAATGTAGTTCATTTTACAAAAAGTCTCCCAAAGTTACTTATTTCTAATGTCTGAGGCCTCTATTTTTGTTTCAAATTCATTTCTAATGATGGATATAGTGCTGAAGTATACAGTCTGCCTTAGTTTTTCAAGAGTGTAGAGAAATCAACAATTTGCTCAGACTCAATATAAAACTTACTTAAGTCTATGAATTAAATAACAATTTCTTCCATGTATTAACTCATAAAATTGGGACTTTGTTTAGACTCTTCAGGAACTTGGAGATACATAAATACAGTGAAATAGTGGATTTTTTTTCTTCCCTAATTCTTTCTCTTCACAATATTTTCTACATATCCAATTCTATTTTATTCTTTGAATAGAATTTCATGGATTTTATTATAATT
>NW_012148753.1:567509-569989 GCF_000956105.1 Propithecus coquereli
AGCATAATAAAAAATAAAATACCAAGAGTCCTACTTAAAGTATGGGTTTGTTGCAATAGGTGTTTCACATTCTCCAAGCCCACTTTGTATAATATGTGGCAAATGACTATTCAAGGAAGCCATGAAACCTTCAAAACCACTCTGCCACATGGAGACCAAGAATCCTGCATTAAAAGACAAACCTTTCGAGTTTTTCAAAAGAGAAAAATGTAAACACGAAGAATAGAAGAAATTATTGAAGGTTGCCACTTCATCAAATGTGTCTGCACTGAGAGCATCATTCTTAGTGGCCAACCACGTTGCTAAAGGTGGAAGCCCTTTACTATTGGTGAAGAGTTGATCCTGCCTGCTGCTAAGGACATTTGCTGTGAACTTGAAAGAGAGGCTGCTGTTCAAAAGGTGGCACGTGTTCTTCTTTCGGCTAGCGCCATAACTAGACGAATTGACGAAATAGCAGAGGATATCAAGGAACAATTTTTAGAGAGGATTAACAAGTCATCGTGGCATGCAATCCAGGTTGACAAGTCTACTGATATTGACAACAAGGCAACAATGCTTGTTTTTGTGTAATATATTTTTCAAGATGATGTGCATGAGGATATGTTATGTGCACTTTTATTGCCAACCAACACCACAGCTGCAGAACTATCAGAAAAGCTGAATTGGTTATTTTGTGTCAGTATATGCACAGAATGAGTGGCTGCCATAAGTGGACAGCTTTCTGGTTTCACTAATCAGGTCAAGGAGGTCACTTCCGAATGTGAATCTATGCACTGTGTCATCCATCGAGAAATGCTGGCTAGCTGAAAAATGTCACCTGAACTAAACAGCGTTTTGCAGGATGTGATTAACACTATCAACCACATTAAAGTACATGCCCTTAACTCACGTCTGTTTGTGCAGCTCTGTGAGGAGATGGACACAGAGCACACACATCTTCTCTCATACACAGAAGCGAGATGGCTTTCTGAAGGTAGATCACTGGCCAGAGTGTTTGAGTTACAAGAGCCGCTCCAGAGATTTCTTTTAGAAAAACAGTCACCACGGGCAGCACATTTCAGTGACACAGAATGGGTCACAAAACTTGCTTACTTGTGTGACATATTCAACCTGTTCAAAGAACTCAATCGGTCACTTCAGGGGAGAACAACTGCATTCAAATTGACAGATAAAGTGGCTGCATTCAAAGCCAAACTGGAATTATGGGGGCGAGGAGCAAACATTGGAATTTTTGACATGTTTCAAACATTAGCAGAGATTGTGAAGGAGACTGAGCCAGGGCCTTCTTTTTCCCAGCTGGTTCATGATCACCTGTCTCAGCTTTCAAAAGAGTTTGACTATTACTTCCCAACCACAAAAGACTCCCGAACTGGGAAGAAATGGATCAGCAACCCCTTTGTGAATAAGCCAGGTGGATTGACTTTGTCTATGCTAGAAGAGGATCAACTGCTTGAGATCACAAATGAGGGTGGCCTTAAAAGTATGTTTGGGACAACGTCAAATCTTCATACATCATGGATTAAAGTCAAGGCAGAATTTCCTGAAATTGCCACAAAAGCACTGAAAAGCCTGCTTCCACTTCCAACATCCTATTTTTGTGAAGCAGGGTTTTCTGCAGTGACATCAACCAAAATGAGATTATGGAGTAGACTGGACATAAGCAACACACTTCGGGTATAGCTGGCTCCCATCACCCCCAGGTGGAACCATCTAGTTGCAGGAAAACAAGCTCAGGGCTCCCACTGATTCTGCATTATGGTGAGTTGTATACTTATTTCATTGTGTATTGCAATGTAATGATAATAGGAATAAAGTGCACAATAAATGTAAAGTGTTTGAATCATCCTGAAACCATCCCCATCCCCCAAGTCCATGGAAAAACTGTCATCCATGAAATTGGTCCCTGGTGCCAAAAAGGTTGGGGACCACTTGTGTGGCTCTCCTGGAAGTGCAGATGAGATTAAAATTCAATAAACCTTAATTAAATTGTGCCTCTACCTACAGTAATAACCTGACCATTATTCGTAATAGAATTACAAGACTTACTATCTCTGAGGGCTCCTCTAATGGAGGTATTAGCTTGCTTTGGAGATCCATTTCACAGTGTAGTGCAGTCTGCCACCCAAATACACCACCGTTCCTCATCTCCCCCATCATCAAACACAGTAAGGAATGCCAATAAAAACGTTCAATTGGGGAAGTGGAGAGTGTTTAGGAAAAGTGGCAGGTCAGGGGGATTTTTCTCTATTTTGAATTCTTTAATCTGTTATGGCCAGAGCCATTCCTTTATTCTTGAATTTTTACAGACCAATGTGATTTTCATTAAGCAATAAAGATGTTGAAGAACTGACTCCATGGATTACTCTGAAAGCCTCAGCACTTTGAGAAAAATTCTAATAAAACATAGAAGCAAAAATAAATTAGAAACATAAGACAAACATAGAAAAAAAAGACAGAGTAAAATAGCCATTAAGTGCTAC
>NW_012148753.1:570039-572490 GCF_000956105.1 Propithecus coquereli
GTCTGTAGTTTTCTTTTTTTGATGCATCCTTTCCTGGTTTTGGTATCAGAGTTATGTTGGCTTCATAAAACGTGTTGGGGAAGAGTTCATCCTTCTCGATGTTGTGGAATAATTTCTGCAGGATAGGCACCAGTTCTCCTTTGTAGATGTGGTCTATCTTTTTTTAAGTAGATATTTTCTAAAATAAGATTTTATTTCTTTTGTTATTAAAAAAAATAGCATGTAGAAACATTTGACAAACATTGCTTTTCTTTCTTCCTACTCTGGTTGTGACTCAACACAAGTGAAATAAAAGTTAATTAAAAACAATCCATTGTGTATCGTCAAATTGATATAGAATACCATGGTCAAGACTAAAATTTTGTTGAAACCCTAGTTGAAGACAAAATAAATGTGCTTTTGGGCAGGTATAGTGCTAAATGCAGGAGTTGCAATGGTGACTAACCCAGATGTGGTTCCTGATCTCAAAAGCTTGCAGTATATTGGGTAGACAGGAAATAAAAAGTAAAATTGAAATTAAACAAATACTTGAAAAGATTGATACCATCTCTGAAGGAAACAGATAATTGAGATAATAAATAACAGTGTAATCCTAATTTAGGAAGAGTGATCAGGGAAGCCTTCTCTGGGGAGATGATATTTAAGCTGAGCCTCGAAATTGTCGGACACTCTTTAATTAAGAAACTCTCTAGGACATTAAAAAAAGAATTCTGCCTTTATAGAGTGTGGCTTTGCCACAAGGCAGGAACAGATGTATATTTGAAACATGTTTCTACAGAATATTGCTCTAACCCCCACAACCAGAAGAGTTTCTGGCACACAGTATGCACTTGCATGTCAAATAAATTCCTGAGTATTAATTCCATTTGTATGCACATTACAGCCAAGTCCTTTGAGATTGGGAAAGATAATGAATTTACAAGAAAAGAAGTTAAATAGGAACTGTATTTCAGCCTGAAAACTGAAATCTAAAATTTAAAAATATTTGATATAATGAACACACAGAATTGTTTAAACTTATGTTTTTAAACTCTTTGCCCTGTCTCAGCTTTATTGTTCTTTAAATAGAATTTTATTTCTCTTTTGCTTTTGCACTTCAAACATTGTCTCATAAAGACATAATGCTTATTAATGATGTATCATTTTTTATGGATTACAGTCTGCCTAATCAGCAATGTTAAGGAATTTTTGTTTTTGATGCAACCAGGGGACATTATCAAAAACCTCAAATATAGTCCTATAATATTAGTGAAATTAATTTTATATTTTGTATGCTGTGAGAAAAGTTAGATGCTAGATCTACTAGGTTATTTCACCAGACCCCTGACTCTAGCTGCCCTTTATGGCTACTTCTGAATCGTCTGGGCCCAGTACCATGGCCTAGACTGATATCGTCACTGGAGTTCAATGTTGCTCATTCTACTTCTAATTTAAAGTGATGAGGATCTTTCAGGATCAGCTTTCGTGCCAACAATTAAAAAGAATGGTCCTTGTTTTTCCTATTGCTAGTGGATATTTTTCCCAGGTTTACAGCATGTCTCAGTGAAAAATACCCGGCTGATGGTACAGCGCCGTGGTCCCCAACTCCCAGGCCATGGACTGGTACTGGTCTGTGGCCTGTTAGGAACCAAGCCACACAGCAGGAGATGAGCAGAGGGGAGCTAGCAAGCAAAGCTTCATCTGTGTTGACAGCTGCTCCCCATCACTCACATCAGCTCCTGAGCTCCGCCTCCTGTCACATCAGTGGCAGCATTAGATTCTCATAGGAGTGGGAACCCTACTGTAAACTGTTGATGTGAGGGATCTAGGCTGCACTCTCTTTATGAGAATCTAACGCCTGATGATCTGAGGTGGAGCTGAGTTGGTGATACTGGCTCTGAGGAGTGGCTGCAAATATAGATTATCATTGGCAGAGAGGTTTGACAGCACAGAGACCATAATAAATCAATTGCTTGCAGACTCATATCAAAACCCTATCAGTGAGTGGCAAGTGACAATGAAGCTGCATTTGGTGACACGCTTTTGTGGCAAGTAAGTATCTTACTTCAATTGTAAAGCTGCACCTGGTGGCAGGCTCTAAGTCAGAACCCGACATTTATTTTAGTATGCCTGTGGCCTGCCCATTATTTTATTTACCACTTCCATCCGTACCTCTTTCCTGCACTGTGTACTTGTCTCAGTCACAGTTTTGTTAAGTCCACAAGCTAACCCTAGCAAAAATGAGTAAAAAACACACATTACTGGAGAGCTTCTTAGGGGGAAAGACCCAATGATGGGACAGCAGAAGACTCTAAGACTGCCAATGAAATGAAAGCTGCATTTAAAAGAAAATAGCAAATGGGGAACTAGTACCTCTTGTATTATCCTGGATGGAGCTGGAGCCCATTCTACTAAGTGAAGTATCACAAGAATGGAAAAACAAACACCATATGTACTCACAATTAGATTGGT
>NW_012148753.1:584668-585436 GCF_000956105.1 Propithecus coquereli
ATTCAGAAAAAAGAATGTAGTTTAATAATAGTTTGATTTATAACCTCTAAGTATTTGTGTATGTGGCACATGGACCTCCATGTTTATTCCCATGTTATCCCCACGAAGATTAGGGGTTGGCTTCATGGAGCCGTTTATTATTTTATTGCCTAAATTGGAACACTTCTGAAAGTGAAAGCAAGGACTATTAGTAATTACACTAGAATGACAGGCATAAGTTAGGACTCTCCTAAGCAAATCTGGACTGTTCTGTGTAAATTGGGACATATGGTCACTTGAGTTATAAGTTTGATAGGTGAATGGGGAATGAGTATTGCCAAGTTGCAATAAATTATTAAGGTTTCTATATTTTACGAGTAATTTCAACCATATACTGTTTCTATAGAGATGCTTTTCTTAATGGTAATTTTATTCTTTGCATAAATTAACATTATTTTCATATTAGTACATTGAAAACCATTCCATTCATAATGAATAATCTAAAGTTGACAACTACATTTTATTTGAAGTTTAACCTTATTTTTTGGTGTCTGGTACACATTGGGTATGAAATACATGTTTGGGAGAAGAAGGAGGAAGGAAGAGATGGAAGAAAAGAACGATATTCCTGCTGTATTTGACACTGATGGAGGAGTGTAGATCATTTTTAATACCCCTGTGACAAAATTCTTTTCAGTAGCAATAAAGAAATGAAATTAATACAATAAAATGTCTAAAAAAAGACAGGCAGTGAAAATTCTTCAATTGAAATATATGTAGTATATATAA
>NW_012148753.1:595898-596767 GCF_000956105.1 Propithecus coquereli
CTTCAGGGAAAAAAAAAAGGAAACAAGGGCAAGGGCATAAAAACAAACTTCCCCAATATGTCATCGCTGAGAGGTAGCAGTGAGAATCTGGGCTGAGGAACAAGTCTGTCTGATTTCAAAGCCAAAATCATGTCCATTAATGAATATTCAGATTGAGGATTCTAATAAAGGACACCCCTGTGTTCCACCTTGGAGATCAAGGTAAGTAAAATAAGACAGGGGAATAAAGTAAATAGAGATCAAATGTCATGTTTTTGCTATTGATAAAGGCTAATATAGAGGATGTCAAAGTATGTGGCAATAGGATGGATTTTAAGAGTGGGATCCAAGAATAGTGAGACCATCCAGCCACTAGGAGAGCTGAACGTGCATGGATTTCTCTCCGAAAGGCCAGTACCTGCCCCTACAACATTAGGGAAAAGCAGAGCAGAATAAATATTTATTGTAGGAAACCAGATCCCTAGGAGAATGAAAGTGAAATGATTGGTGCTAAGGTACATGTGACCAGCTCTTGATTCCAACTCCAATCAGTTAATTCACTTCTCAAGCAGAGATTTATCCACTTTGCTCAACCTCCCAAGGGTAAAGCCACAATAAGATAGTGTGTTCACTCTATGCAAGGTTGCTTGCTCCAAGTTTATCACCCCTCCAAAAATGTCTTGCTTTTGATTAATATCCAAAGCCCTTGGGTTATCCTTTTAATATGTTTTTTATAGAGTTTATAGTTGTTATTTTCAGAAGAATTGATTTGTTAGGATCTCATGTCTCCATTTAGCTGTATTTAGACTTTCAGTTCATCTAGAAGTGATTTTCCCTGTGTTATCAGAAAATTATCTATTTTTTCTAATATTTGATTTTCTAATTTTCCT
>NW_012148753.1:596817-598504 GCF_000956105.1 Propithecus coquereli
TTAAATTTAATTTAAAATCAGTCGATTTGATTTGAATGATTTAAATCTAAACTAAATTAAAATTCAGAAGCATATGAAATGAATCAAATTTGGCCAAAATATTCACCTCATAAATGAAATGCTGAAATTTTGATTTCTAACAAGTTACAATCAGGCTTTCCTGACTTGGTAG
This sequence comes from Propithecus coquereli, assembly GCF_000956105.1. NCBI lineage: Eukaryota > Metazoa > Chordata > Mammalia > Primates > Indriidae > Propithecus > Propithecus coquereli. The sequence continues at coordinate 596,990 of NW_012148753.1, forward strand.
CAGTTTGCAGAATGGTTTGACACAAAAGGTAAAATCATCCCAAACTGCATAACAAAAGTAAAGATGGCCAACAGGAATTATTATAATAAAATGGGGCATATGATTAATGCCTAAAATCAGATTTGCATTAGCTTCAATATGAAATTGTGGAATTATGGATGAGAGCTCATAAAATAATATAAACTAAAATATGTTTCTATTGAAATGACAAAAATCTGGTTACTCATGATAATACACATTTTTCTGAATATGTCTCCATCATTTAGGGTGCCCCTCTGCTGGCTGAGTCTTGCCTACTTCCAGATTGAGATCCACCAATTGCTAAATAAATGCTCCTAGTGCAACTCCCTTAGGCCTGTTCTATTTGCCTCACCACTAGACACTTCCTGGGAGAAGAGTTCCACAAGGAAACTTCTGTTAGAACCTATCGTTCACCCCTTTCTAAGAGATCATCAAGAAAATTTCACTTAGCCCCATATTCTTATTTATGTCAGTTAGTACTAGGAAGCCAAGCCTCCCAGCCCTCCTCACCCCAGCTCTCATTTCTGTGTGTCTTTGTATTGCCTCTATTAGGTGCCCGAAGCCAGAATTTCTCAAACCTTTTGTTAGACCCTCTGAGCTTATGCTCTTTCATAAATATCTCCAAATGGTCAACCACTTCCTTGCTTCAGAGATCCTTTTTGCTCTGAGAGACTTCCAGCCCATGGCGCTAGAAATGTTTGGAGGAATATCTGCCTCAGTGACTGGGGGCTCTCCCAGTATTTAGTGGGCAGGGGTCAGAGAGCTTAAATGGCCCTGATACTTCAATAGTCCAACAGAAGAAGATTTGTTCTTCCTAAAATGCCAAAAGTCCATATCAAGGAACACTGAACACTGTGCGACTTTATAGTCAGTCCCAGCATTCTGATTTGGGTGTTGTCTTGTTTATTATCATTATTGTTATTATTTTGTTCATTTCCTACCCAGCACTATTAGGTCTAGTGAGGGATTTTGTTTCATTCTTGCTCTTCATTGCCATTTCCTGATAATTATTCTTTACTCCTACTTTTAAAAAACAAAACTAAAATGAACAAAAAAAAAAAGGGTTTCTTTGGGCATACTACTAGCACTAGATTATACCACATTTAAGGTCTTTTTATCCACCACAATATTGTTAATTGCTTTCACTGCTCATGTAGAACACCCAGTCCCTTATCTCACAGCCAATGAGATTGTTTTCCATCCACCCCTGCCTACCATTTATATAATCACACTCCAGACTTTTTTACAATTATTGTACCACCTCCATAATCTCAACTTCAAGCATCTTACACTCTGACCACCAAGTTCTATTATTCTAGTTCACTCTTCCAGGTATCCTCACTCGATACTCTTTCTTAACACTGTCCTTGAGAATGAAGTCTGCCCTAAAGGTTTCTTTTTCCTACTTGCCCTTTCATAATTGCCATTATGAAAGAAGGGCATGATTTTATACCTTTTATTTTTAAAATGGCTTACCTTTTGCCCATTCTAAAT
>NW_012148753.1:600320-600649 GCF_000956105.1 Propithecus coquereli
AAAATGTATGTGGACATGCGAATCTCTTCTCCTTTTGCTTTCCCATATTTTTGTGTGTTTTATGTTGAATACTCACCTGGATTGCCTCATAAAAATACTGTTTAAGGTGATACAAAATTTACCACTTGAAATTTTGAAATTTTATATAACACTGACATATAACAAAATTGCTAAACACCCTCACCAATTTTCATTTAGTATAGATTTATTAGGCCCTTCCACAGTGGTTTTGTCTATCCTCCCTCCCATCAACCCTGAAGCCCATACCTCAGCTCCTAAGGGCTTTCTTGTTACTCTTCTGCCCTTGCTCCGAGATCTTATTTCCCCAG
>NW_012148753.1:600699-601169 GCF_000956105.1 Propithecus coquereli
CTCAGATGGATAGTTTGCAAATATTTTTTCCCATTCTGTAGGTTGTCTGTTCACTCTGTTGATTATTTATTTATTTATTTATTTTTGCTATGCAGAAGTATTTTAATTTAATTGAGCTGCATTTGTCTATTTTTCTTTTTGTTGCCTATGCTTTTGAGGTCTTAGTCCAAAATTTTTTGTCTAGACCAATGCCTGGAACCGTTTTCCCTAGGTTTTCTCCTACTATTTTCACAGTTTTGAGTGTTACATTTAAGTCTTTAATCCATCTTTAGTTGATTTTTGTATATGGTGAGAGGTAAGAGTCCAGTTTCATTCTTCTGCATATGGCAATACAACTTCCCCAACATCATTTATTGAAAAAGGTGACCTTTCCCCAAGTAGGGTTTGCCTGCTTTGTCAAACATTAGTTGGCTGTAAATACATGGCTTTAATTCTGGGTTCTCTATCTTGTTCCACTTATCTATGTGTCT
>NW_012148753.1:601219-601672 GCF_000956105.1 Propithecus coquereli
ACTGGATAAGAGTAGAGGAGAGGTGTCTGCACTTCCTGACTTCTTCCTTAGGTTCTACAAACTTGTGTAATGTCTTGTTAGTCTTTGAGATATACCCAGATGTCACTCTAATTTCCTCCCCAATTTCCTTAAGCACAAAGTTTTATCTTCTTTTTCTCCAATAATAGAGCTTGCTGGTTCTCTGAAATATGTAAATATTAATGGCCCACACAGACAAACTCAGGCTCTGGAAGCACCAAAAAAAACAATTCCCAAAGTAAGGAATACTTAGATCTTAAGAACACAAAAACCTAGCTACCTTGGGGGAGGAAAGAGTTAGAGGAAATAATTTATGTTACTGCTTGAGGAGTTTACAGTAGCAAAAATGGAGCTTAAGGTAATTTATTAAGTATCTTTTTTTATTAAATTCTTGATAAATCACTCTGCTATAATTCAGCATTTGGTTGTTATGGG
>NW_012148753.1:603429-604339 GCF_000956105.1 Propithecus coquereli
TTTACCTGAATTTCTAGTACTAAAATTATGGTAAACATATACTTGTATAGAATTACATTTATAATTACAAATGGAAAATTATTTATTCAACATTTTTACATATTTATTATTTGTCTGTGGAAGTCATTTTTTGGATCTTGTTATCTACCTATCTCAAAAGGCTGCCATGAAGATTAAATGAAATAATAAATGTAAAGCAGTCAAGTCAATGTGTAGCATATAATAAAGTTTCAATAAAAGTTAACTGTTATTATTCCTTTCTCTCTCTTCTGAGGGAACAATTTTAAGGCATACTACAAATTTGTCAAGTGATTTGTTTTCAACAGCAGAAATTTTCTAGCTGATGTCTGTATGGTTGATGTCTGCTAATCTGACTCCAGCTCACCCCTTTGATTGTTACATAATCAGAGTAATGGTATCTAGATTCCTGCCATTCCAGCACATTGGCAGTAACAGAGCTTGTTAGAAATGCAAAATCTCAGACCCTCCCCAGAACTACTAAATCAGAATATTCACTTTAAAAAAATCCCTAGATATTACAAATGCATGTTAAAGTTTGAGAAACTTAGAAGCACTGCTCTAGGAATTGTACTTGCCAAATTTTATAAAACTGAGTTCTTTTAGGTTTTCAGTTTGACATTGATATTGAAATTGTTTGACTCATTCTAAGTACAGGAAATGCCTTATGTTTGGGACTTTATCTATTGAATCATACATATTCCTTAATGACTTGTTTACCTCCTTCAGAAACTGTGTTGTGTGTGCATTATGTGAAAGTTTATCATCATTTTGCTTCTTACCTTGGATACTCAAGAAATTACCTTGAGATCTAGTTTTTCCTGGACTTATATCTGTATTATTGTACAGTATTTATTTTTTAAGTCATTACAAGGCCATTGAATTATTTGTA
>NW_012148753.1:606269-608243 GCF_000956105.1 Propithecus coquereli
CTAACAAAAGATGGTAAAATACCAAGGACTATTGATAAGGAAAAGTTGAGAAAGCTGTTAACATTCTTAGTCTTGAAAAGGCAAAGCGAAGTCATGGTATTATCAGAACCCAGTAAGAGCCAACACTATGAAACAGGGATCACCTGGTTTGATCTTTCCCTCTAGAACAACACAGCTACTACCAAAATCACAATGAGGCAACAAGAGAAAGGAGAGGAATTTGGTCCCAAACTGTTCTCTCCCCCTGCCCTTGGTTGTCTGGCTGGTGTCTTCATTGTCTCCTAAAGAAGGAAAAATTCTGCAAGTAAGTTATCAAAGGTAATAGTAATTGGTTCTCAGACCCATGTATTCTTCATATGGACTCCATATATTTGCTGCTAGTTTAACTATATCCTAAATCAACAATTCAATTTCACAGGATATTATCCCATGACCAGGGCTATTACTGAGAGTCTGGGAGACAATTCCACTGTTCTACTGCCTCGGATGTTTCCAGGTAATTGGAGTACATAGTGAAATTAGAGATTCCATAAACATGCCCTCATTGTTGCACTTCTTTCATCATAAACTAAGGTCTTTTGTCAGAGGATATGTTGTGGAGGATTCCATGGTGATGATTAAAGCATTTGTGAAGTCTTCAAATGATAATGCTGGCAGAAGAATTTCAGTCAGGAAAAGCAAATCTACACCAAGAATTCACATATATTCTCATGACTTTAAATTCCTTCCCACTCCTGGAAAGAAGTGGGCCAATGTAATCAACCAGAGACCAGGTAGCTGTGGGCCACCTGGGGAATTCTGGCATATCAGGGGCCCAGCATTAGCCTTTACTAAAATAAAGTTGGACACTCAACTGTGGTACTAACCAGATTAGCCTTAGTGAGGGGACATGTCCTTAATTGTTTAGCCCAAGTATAGTCTTCAACCTTGGACAATGGCCATTATTCTCGCTTATGCCAGGGAGACCAATTTCCTGGTGTTTACTCTTCATGTCCAATTTACCAAGGATGAGAGCTTTTCTAGATGTTAGTGTTCCTCTCTCTAAATGAAGTTCGAAATGCCTTCATAAAGAGGGTTCTCTGCATCCTCCCAGGGGAAACAGTTAGTGTATGGCTGAGCAAGCTCAATATAATGGATCCACTCCAACAGTTCTATTGCTCTAAGTGTTAGACTCCTTTTCTTAATATACTGGTGATGTTCCATCATCTTAATTTTATTGATTGTAGCCACTGCTATGTTCAGGCTTCAAATAACTAACACAGCAGACATTTAAGGGCGTGTCTAGCCAACACTTTAATTCTTGAATTCTGGATGAAAAGATCCACATTAATAAGTTTAGCCTGATCCAATTTGTATTCTATTCTCCTTGGTTTTATATCCTCAGAATACATCCCTGTACATGTTCCCCAGTCCTTTACAATGATGCTACTTAGCAAGATGCTACATCTTTCCTATGTTCATTTTCTCTTCCTGAAGGAAACTTCACTTTAATTATTCTGGACTGTGCCAGAATCTAACCCTTGGAATATGTCTCAAGAAAATAAGAATGTCTGAGCATATGTCTGGGAGGAGGCTGTTGCTGAAGAGAATAGTTATTCTCTTGAGATAACTTCGTTACGTTCAGTCATGGAAAGGTTTTTTTTTTTTTTTTTCCATTGATAGGCCAGTTTCCTCTGGTACTAGGGGAGGGATGGCTTCCACTGGCAAAGAAGCTTTAAGGAAATTTGAACCTTTCAATTCTCAGTAGCATCTAAATCTTTCCAAATGTCCTCTTCACATGTCTCAGGGTCCCACTTCTTACCGCGTAGTGGCCTTATGTCAGCACAATAATTCTAAAACTTTTTGTGTCAGGGTCCTTTCACACTTTTAAAATATATTGATAACCTCAAAGATCTTTATTATGTGGTATATATGTTCCACATTTAATATTTCAAATATAAAATGGAGAATATTTTAATACATGAGAATAAACCA
>NW_012148753.1:610018-610323 GCF_000956105.1 Propithecus coquereli
TATGATCTTCTATTTTGTTCATGGCAATGATAAAAGCTTTTAGGATAAAAATATTAAAAACAATTTTAAGATTATAAGTGTTTCAATACATTTAACAGGAAAAAACCTTAATAAGTCAAATTATTTTAATAACATTTAATATCTTACAGCAAACATAGCATAGATAATGTCTCCTATGATTATGCTATAAACTGTGGCTCCCTTGCTTGTGGTAGAAGACAACAAATGGTTCAATATGATCTTCTATTTTGTTCATGGCAATGATAAAAGCTTTTTGGATAAAAATATCAAAAACAATTTTAAGA
>NW_012148753.1:611195-613188 GCF_000956105.1 Propithecus coquereli
TCTATTTCTGCACTTACTAGATTATTTATTTATGTCCCTGTCTGTCCCACTAGAACCTGAGTCCTTCAAGTTAAGAGACAATTTTGCTCACATTATCTAGTCAGTGGAATTCCTTTTGCATAATTGTTTCAAAGTATCCATGTTTGATTATATTAAAAGCTTTGATTTGGGACCTCTAATATTAAATATTCATTATCCTATTTTACAACAAGCTCATCAAAGACTTTTTCCTTTTTGTAATGATCTATTTTACTTTGGCGGTATGAGGAAGTTACCAACGAGAGGAGTAGTAAGTAAAAAAGCCATAGCTGTGAGTGATGCTTTGGAGACAGGGTGGTGTTAGGTAGAAACTTTACAGTTCAATTATGGGCTCTGGAGCCCAGCTCCGGACTGAATTTCAGCTCTATAATTTATCATTATTTGACTTGACCAAGTTACCTGGACTATCAGTACCTAATTTTTTTTAAAATTGGGAGCAATCCAACACTTTGAAAATGGCTTTTAGATACTAGGTCCTATTCTAAGTGTTGTGGATAGAATAGTAAAGAAGACAGACAAATTGTATGCCCTAGAACACTTTATATTCTACTAATTATTTCAAAGATTAGCTGTGAAAATTAAGAGAAATAATAGATATAAAATACTTAGCACAGTGCCAGGCACATAGTAAATGCAAAGTAAATGTTACCCATCATTATTATTATCATTAATTAGTGATAGCAACATCATGATTATTATTTCTAAACTGACAGGCATGGTATCACATCACCAATGTGCCATTCACTTCCTTTAGTTTAACCCTACAAGTCTTATTTCTGGGTATAATCATGTCCCTTTTCCTGCAGGTGGTTCAGCTCACTATATCTTCCCTAAAACCTTGGATTAGTTAGCTCTGACATGAAATTATGAGAATTTTAGCAGAGACAAGGAGTATTACACAGAATAAGTCTCCTTAATGCTGAATCCATGCACCTGCTCTGTCTGCTTCTGTGAACCTCTTGCTTCCTACGTGCGGTGCCCTCTGAATCCAGCATTTTGTCTTGTCCTTTACGCGTCCCAATTCTCACGTGCCTGCTCACCCAGTGTCATTCTTACAGCTGGCCCTGGCCTCCATTATCTGTGGTTCCTGAACTTTGTCACTGCCTTGATTTTAAAGCACCGTACTCTCCTGCAGTTTGATTTTGTGTGTGTTTAGCACGTTGAATAACAACCTAGTCAATGATCATCAACCAGCCTAAATTAAGCATCATTCTGGATCCTATGATGCCGGGTGTCTAACCTCAGACTCTTTCACTTTAATAGCAACACTCACCGAGGTTTTACTGACTGCTGCGCGTATAACAATGTAAGTAATCATGACCACATTTCTTTGAGATAGGTACGATTATCATTTCCCTTTTACAGATAAAGAAACTGAAGGATAGAAAGGTTAGACAATTTGACAAAGTTTTACAGTTACTAAGCTACAGAGCTGGGATTCAAAGCTGTTCAGTCTGGCTCTAGAATCTCTGTTCTAAGTTATCACAAAATACTGTTTCTCACCTGACTTGAGGGTGACAGAACAGAGTTTCACAGCCTATATCTTACATATAGTCCAAGTGTGTTTCATTCTGTTAAATGAGTATTTAAAAATATTGTGTGGTAGGCATTTGTCATTTTGGGCTACCCAGTGTCATGTCTACTTCCCTCTAGCACCCTGAGATTTTCTTGGTCACAATCTGTCTTCCCCAGCATGAACAGTCTTGTAATCAGCCTTGCAAAATGACTCCCTTCCCCAGCTACTTTCTGTTCCCCCAGACTTTACCAGTCAGGCCTAACAACCAGACTTAACTAGCCTCTCCCCAGGACTCACCATCCATCACCAACAGCTGGTTCTTAAATCAGACCACCTGAAGACCCTATGACTTCAAACCCCACAGCAACCTGACTTGCATTCCACAACCCACTATAAAAGTCCTCAGTCGCTCGGGGAGATGAATTTGAGACTATTTCT
>NW_012148753.1:613238-614903 GCF_000956105.1 Propithecus coquereli
GGCACAGGATGTGACTGGTGCTCTGAACTTTCCACCTCCCTGTTTTCCTATCCCCTCACTTTCCTGTGGCCTGCTCTCAATGACTAAAGAAGGCCTATTCCTGCAAGATGTAGAATTTCTCTGAAGGGCAATTTTGGCTTGAGGACTCCCCATCAAACTGGACCAAACTTTCTTAGAACTTCTTGCACTCTGAGACTGCCTATCCAACTCTCCTCCCTTCTCTATTTCTTCACAGTGGTCAGAATCGCATCATATACACCATTACTTTTCAGACTGCCTCTCTTTATCCCTGTGTCAAATTCCACTGTGCCTTCCTCTGTTTTAGAGGTTCTAAACTACTATATTAAGTGACTTACCCCTTCCCTATATTAATCATATTTCTTCCAGTGCAGAAAAATACGTATATTATCTGATTTTGAGGCTTAAAACTGAACATACATAAAGAGCTCTTTTTTTAAAATACAAAATAGAGTCACACCCTGTGTAGTGGGTTCAATGGTGGCCCTCTGCTATAGTCTGAGTGTCCATTTTTCCCCCAAATTCCTGTTGAAACCTAATCCCCAATGCAACAGTATTAATGGTGGGGTCTTTAAGAGGTGATTAGGTCATAAGGGCTCCATGCTTGTGATTAGTGCCCTTATAAAAGAGGCCAGAAAGAGCTTGTTTGCCCCTTCTACCACATGAGGACACAGCTAGAAGGTGCCATCTATGAGGAAGAGGATCCTCATCAGACACCAAACCTACTAGTACCTTGATTTTGGATTTTTTAGACTTCTGAACTGTGAGCAATAAATTTCTGTTGTTTATAAATTACCCAGTCTAAGGTACTTTGTCATAACAGCCTAAACGGACTAAGATGCGTCCCCCAAAACATGTTCATATCCTAACTCTCACAACCTGTGAATGTGATCTTATTTAGAAAAAAGCTATTTCAGATGTAATTACATTAAGGATCTTGAGATGAGATCATCCTAGATTATCTGGGTGGGACCTCAAACCAATGGCAAGTATCCTTACAAGGTACAGAAGAGAAGACACAGACACAAAGAAGGCCATGTGAAGATGGAGGCAGGGATGGAAGTTGTGCAGACACAGGTCAAGGAATGCCTGAAGCTACCAACAGCTGGAAAAGGCAAAGAAGGATTCTCTCCTACAGCCTTTGGAGGGATTGTAGCCCTGCTGACAGCTTGCTCTCAGCATTCTGGCCTCCAGACTGAGAAAGTACATTTCTGTTATTTTAAGCCACCAAGTTTAAATTCGTGGTAAGTTTTCTACAGCAGCCCTAGGAAACTGATATACCCTGCTAAGTCAGAGCAGTAAAATAATCAGCTTTCTGTTTTCTTTGAGTACTGAGGAAGTAGCTGGAGAGTAAAGTAAAATAAAGCATAAACTTCATAGCAAAACTTATTAAGAGTATTAAAAAAAAGGAAAATTACAAATCATCATCACTCATGAACATACTGAAAAATCAGCAGCAAAATATTTACAAAGTAAATCCAGAATATACCAAAAGACATTACATTATCAGAAAGTGGGGTTTACTTCAAGAATGTAAATTTGGTTCAATATTTGAAAATAAAACAAGATAATTTGGCATATAAACAGATTGAAGAAGAAATGCCACATGACCTACTCAATAAATGAAGGAAAATATTTGACTCAAAT